>NC_142081.1:153248776-153551807 GCF_054644295.1 Miniopterus natalensis
TTGGCATCAGTGTAGAAAATAGAAATTAAATTACATTACAACCATTCATTCCATGTTGGTGGAGCATTTACAGTATGCAAAGCACTGTGCTAGGCACGTGGGCAATAGAGAGGGGGCACATTTCTACCAGCCAAGAGCTCATAGCTTGCTCAGAAGGAGGTATTATAGCCTAGAGGTTATACAACACAGCATAGCCCCACGTTATAGATATGGTTGGTGAAGCTTAGAAAGGTTATATAACTTGTCTGAAGTCACACAGTTAGGAAGTGGTTAAGCCAGGTTGCAAAGCCAAGCTGCATGGCCTCAAAATGGGCAGGCTTTACCACTGTACACACTTCCCTCAAATGGGAACGTAGTAATTCTCACCGCATATAGATTGTGAGGACCAACTAAAATAAGGCATAAAAAAATGTTAGCACAGTGTCTGGAGCATTATAAATGTGCAATAAACATAGAAGTAGCAGTAGAAGAGATCAGACTCATATATAAATAGACAGAATCTCAAGTCAAAAATAAATGCATGGGAAAACTCCTTCTTATAGACCAATCATTATACAGGGGGTTACAGCGGGGGTCGTGTTAGGGGAAGAATAGTCTATGAACCGCAACATTTGGGAATCGTCATACAAGTGATCTGTAATGTGAAGAAGTGATGCTTTATACATCTGTAGATTTCTGAAGGTCATTGGCAGAAAGGTTAAAGTATCTGAAATACCCCACTATTATTAAAACTCAGACTGTCCCCGTGAGAACAATTTCCAATTAAGCAATGTGAAAATGCATCTGCTACAATGGTCCCCTCCTTCCTTAACCACCCCCCCCTTCAATTTCCTTTAGAAAGACAGAACAGCATGGAGTTTCTTTTTACAGTCTTAAAATAAAAATTCCCTAAAAGAGGATCCTGCTTATAAAACCTTTTAGAGTTGTTTGGGGGGAAAAAAAGCATAAAGAGCCAAGCGCTTATATTCTGGCCAAGTTATGAGCTCCTGAGAACAAGAGCTCGAGGGGAGGACTGTTAACTCTCTCCCTGTTGGTTTGCTCTCCTCATAAAGCTCATCGCTCCCTCGGAGAGGCCAGCCTGCCGGCGAGCTGCAGGAATCTGCAACAAAACCATGACAGTCTGAGCACGCTCCAAACTGGTCTGTCACCTCAGACCCTGACTAGTTCACAGAGAAGCAGAATTTCGACTCCAATAGGCTCAAATGTGTTTCTGTGCAAAGGAGCAACGCTGGTGAGGGAAGAGATTTAAAGAGTATTGGGTATTTGTCAAACTTTTATTCCCTGCAAAGAAGGGATTCAACTTCCATTTTCTGCCAAGGCTCTGGGTCCAGCCACCTACCTGAAGGTAAATTTTAATAAGTTTACTGTATCATCTAATTGCATGTGCTTAACTGATTTGCATGATCTGGTAAAGATAGCTAAGATTTTTACCTAATACAAAGCCATTCATTTAAAAAAGAGAGAGAGAGAGAGAAACAACCTTTTGTATGATTTATAGAAAAACTACTTAACAGGGAAATTTAACTCTTGTATTCATGTTTCCTTTTCTTCTCCAAGATTAAATAACAAATACTAATAAGTGATTGTTTTAGTATAGAGCAAGAACACAAATGTAGAACTATTGTCAGCTAGAATTGCATTCAGATCTTGGTTAAGTCTGAATCCTGAACTGTGTTTTGTAGAAGTACTTTACTAATTATGTTCAACAAATCATAAGGAAAGTAGTGTTTTAAAAACTTTCAATGCAAAGTAATTTGTGTGTTTTCCATGTCTAAATCATGTGAAGTTTCTCAGTCAACACCGTTGTCCCAGTCTGCACCTAACAACAATGTAGAAATGGAACATTCTGCTTTTCCAAAAGGTAGAAAAATCCCTATACTGTATTCTTCTTTCATGATTTTTTACTTGTTGTGACTATTATTCCTTTCCTGATTCCCTCTTAGAGTTTTATGACTAATTGTCTCTTGTCTCCTTCTATCATTTTTAAGATGTTCACACACACACATAAAATTTCTCTAATTCCTAATGGTGACTTATTTAAGAAGGGGAAAGAGAGGGAAGGGACTCAAAGAGCTAAAGAGATTGTGATAACTCTTATATTGTAAGGTACTATCATTTCTGGCTCTATCTTCTAAAATAAAATAAAAAATAATGCAAGTCATGCTCATTCATTCCTCCGGGTACCAGAGGTCACGCTGCAGGAGGAAACCATGCTCTCAAATGCAGATCGATACTGCTGATACTGTAACGAAGAGGCACTGCAGAAAGACAATCTCTCTTGCAGCCTTTACTCTGCAAAGAGGTTAAATATGTCACCTTGGCATTGTAGCTGAGCTCTCCTCTGGCCCAGAGCCTAAGTACACTGAATAGAAGCGTTCCCTCAGTCCAACTCTGCAGAGACCTTTTTTTAAAAATTGCCCCTTTCTCCTGGATACTAGCTTTTTCAGTTTACAGCTTATTCAGCTAAACCATGATGGTTAGGAAGTTGTTAACTATGGCTGTTTAAAAGAAGGACGCCCATCTTAGGACAGACTGAAGTACATATTTCTGTTCATTCAACAAGATCTAACAAAGCCAAGCCATGTGTTTCCTCCACTTATCATCCAATCAACTAATGCTGCTCTCCACATTTTGGAAAAGAATAAGTACATGTTATTAATAAATCTTGCCTTTTTTCTTTCAGGAAATTTTTGTACAGCCTTTTAGCAATTAGAGTACTGGGCTTCCTTTCCAGGTCCTTTGGGATATAATCTCCAATAGCTTTGCATACACAGTTTCGCTTATCAACTAAGTAAAAATAATGAATAGTGATGACAAAAGTAAAACGAATAGTGATGTATGTGGACAGCTCCAAAAAATTATTCATTTTCTTTTCCTCTCGACTGCTTATTTTTATTCAGTTGATTTGTAAGAGCACACAAACACCGCTATTTTAGTGGTTAGCACAATGTTCAGAACATGCTGGGAATCTTTTTCCAAGAGCACGAACACTGTTGTTAAAAGACTTCAGGTGCCCTTTTCCCTCACTTATCATTCTACGACAACCTTTAGTGAAGGAGAAGGGGGTCCCATAAATCCAGGAGAATTTCCCCAGTAGGTCTGGCTGACCAAGAGATGCCCAACTAGGCCAGGGTTTGGTTCACGCAGGGCCCACAGGGCATCTTCCCCCAAAAGCTGAGCCTGCAATGGTGGTCCACGTGGTTTTTGCTCTGGGCATCAAAAAGTAGAACTCTGGAGAACAGAGTGACTGTAGGAAGATGGTGTAATCAAGTGCATAGGATCATGGCATCTGGAAGCACACAGACCTGGCTGACATCTGGGCCTTACCAGGCTCTGGACAAATAACTCTTTGAGCCTCAGTTTCCTCATTTTTGGAAGTAGGGATCATAAAATTAGCTGCTACCTCAGAGATGTGTTTGTAATAATTTAGTGAAGAAAACAGCTATGCCTCGTACATATGAAGCAATCGATTGACCATAGCTAATATTAAAGCATTAGCCTGCCTATATGCCCTGACTGGAACTCTGTAGAAAGGGGGTTTACTCCAGGCTTTCCCTCGGGGTTTCTTCCTTATACTTAGAAGCTTTGCTGTGTAACGTGATGTCAATGCCAGGTCTCTGCCTCCGAGTCAGCACAGCAGTGTGGACAGAGCATGGGGTTCAGAGTCTAACACTCTTGGATCTGAATCCTGAGTCTGCCTCTTGCAGCTTGTGTGAGCTTGGGCAGCCACTTCACACCTCCAGGACTCAGTTTACCCATTTATGAAGCAAATAGTGATAATGTTACCTGCAAATGGGGTTGTTGTAGGAATTAAATGAGGGTGGGCAGGGGTTTTTTAATGCTAAGTATAGCACCTGACAGTGCCAAACACACAGTGAGTGTTTGGTTATGCACTTGGAATGATTTTTCTGGTAGTAAAACTGGGGATCAAGAAAGAAATATTCTTTTTTTATCCAAATAAATGAAAAATAAATAAATAAACCTGACACTACTGTATTCCCCTGGGGGCCTCAACAAGAAGTATTTATTACTGTGAGTCTTTATGCTTCATCAATTAGTTGCTTCTTAATGGCCAAGTCAAATGAAACTAAAGAGAGCTTTCTGTTTCCGATTTCCATTAAGAAGAGTGAGAAGAAACGCTGCTTTGCAGTCAATTCTCTTTTATTGGCCTACTTGGACAGGGAAGGAGGCCCCCAGCATTTCTCCTTTCTTATCTTTTCTAAAGGCAAGAATAGGGATTTTGGCTTGCTCTCGCGGGTATTTTTCCTCTCTAACTGAAATTCAAACGACAGGGTTTGTGTGTTTTTTTGTAAACTTCTCCCCTATGTTCCTATCGTTGAAATGTCAGCTGCTTTTTCTGGCTACATGTAGCAGGAGCAGCCTGTCGTCATAGCAATGAAAGGGGAAGGAGAGACTCGAGTTTCGGGACCCTCTCCGTGAAATAACTCTTAGCCGCTTTAAAATCCTTCTTTAGAAATGAAGTCTCTAGTCCTGGCTTGTTTCCTTCCTATTATGCAACCAACTTATGTATACCCATTGCAGTAGCTAAATGTTTCCTTTAAAGATTCAATGAATAGATGTTAAGAAAATGAACAAGGAAACTACTAAAGCGGTGACCGGTTTACTGTGGGGTGCCGGGGAAACTGGGAAGGCAATGAAAGAGAAAGAGAAATGACCTCACTTCATAGCACATACTTCACACCCCACAATAAATTAATCTTCCAAGTTCCCACTGCCTCCTCCCAACTTCATGATGTGTGAAAATATGGTGATTATCTGGGGGGATTCTGGGGCAGGCAGCCTGGACTCGAATCCTGGCATTCATGCTTGCTGGTTTTTTTAATCTTATCCACTCTTTGCCTCCATTTCCTAATATGCAAAATAGAGATGATAATAATGGTCATAAAATTGTCTTGGGAATTGAATGAGATACTGTATGTAAGGCTCTTATTACAGAATCTGACCAGTGGTCATGGTTGGCTGTTAAGCATGACAAGCTTCAGTTCCCTGTAACTCTTAAATGGAGATAACAACAAATTCCTAATTTTACTGTAGGATTAACTGAAATAATAACTATAAGTGCTCAGGAAGCAGTAGTTCTTTTAATATGTTTCACTATGAGATCGAACTCTAATAAGAATGGCTTTTTTCAACTTGGAATTTCCCAGTAATGAATAAAGGCCTCAGAATTATTATTGTAAAAACGTGAGCCATTGAATTCCTAAAGAGGAAAAAAAGAAATAAGATTCTTTACATTTATAAAATATAAAGAAGAGCCTTCTCATCTTGATGAACATTCTCGTATTTCATGAAATAATTTGGTTCAGGCTTTCTATACGCTTCTTTAACATCAGTGTCTGTGCTCCCTGGGTCGGCTCTGTAATTATCTGGCGCAGGGTTCATCATCAATCCTCTGGGTGTTGTTTATAGCACACGTCTTAAAAATCTGCTGATGCCGCACTTTTGATCCCCAGGCAGGAATTCTCACTCTGTGGCGAGGATCTCTACGTGTTAATTACTTGCCCTATTGCTTTTACCAGTGCTCTTTAAAGGGGCTTATTTGAATCCACTGTGGTCTGTAAAGTGTGTCTTTCCGAAACTGTTCAATTCCAACATTTCCAATGAAGTCATGCCTCAAGAATAATTATGAAATCTGCTTTTAATATCTTTATTTCCTTTTTTATTGTCAAGGTGACCTTCTTAAGAACAAAAATAAGCATTATTTGAGATCGTCTTAGCTGTTTTCTTGAAATGGTACTTTGTTGTTCAAAACGAAGTAATTAGAAAACGGCCTTTACTGCGAGAGACCTAGGAATTACTGGAACATAAGACAAACCCCTCTTTTTCATAGCATGATTTTAGGGGGTGAAAAAAATTCAAATTATATCCAAGGTGTATTGTATATAATTATACACTGAAATAAGTGTTAAGAAGGCAAAGCACCTTTGTTCTAAGAAAGTATGTGAAGAGCCTGACCTCTGCTCAAGGTCAGTGATGGCTTTCCTTGAAACAGAGGTTAAAGAGAGGTTAACTGAGTGGTGCGGGGCGTGCGCGCGAGCTCCCACGTGTTGGGTGGTGGTAGTTGGGGTGAGTGGATGCTGGCAGGAGGATCCTGAGAGGGTAAACACCCTGCACAAAGACCCTGCAACAGGAGGGGTCATGGCCTATTCCAGGAACAGAGAGAAGGTCAGCTCCTCAGAGCAAGGGGTAGAGCAGTAGGAGATGCAAATCCCAAGCAGCTCCCCATGATGTCCTCTTACCTGAGCATTAAAGGTACTTATCCTCTGCCTGATTTAATGTGTATCTTTAACAGCTATGTTGAATTCTGGTCAGAATCAAAGTTCCGATAGGCATGAACCGTGTCTGTCCCTACTCAGACCCACATGGTGGTAGATTCAGATAGCAAGAATGAAAGGCAGTTGGGGCTCAGAGCTCCAGAAAAGTCTGTACCTTTGAGACTGAGTATATTATATACACTTTAGGGCTGGAAATCTTTTTGTTTGTTTAAAATATTTCAGATGTCCCTTTTTCTCCCCAATGACCCGTTCCACCCCATCCCATCCCTCTCCCCAGCCACTCTCCCCACCATTGTCCATGTCCTTGGGTTGTGTATATATGCATATAAATTCTTTGGTTAGTCTCTCTCCCTCCACCCACCCGCCCTTCTCCATCCCTCTGACATCCGTCAGCCTGATCCATGCTTCCATGTCATTGAATCTATTCTATTCATCAGTTTATTAAGTTCTTTAGATTCCACATATAAGCGAGATCATGTGATGTTTGTCTTTCTCTGCCTGGCTTATTTCGCTTAGCATAATATTTTCCAGGAGGGTTGGACATCTTAAAGTCAGATGGTGGTGACTTGGCAGAGAACTCAAAATAGAAGAGCATCTTTTTTAATCCTTCAGATGACTTTAACCTCAAGTTATAGACCTCCCCCAAGAGACTCATTAATAGTCTAAAAGCCCTAAAGCATCAGTGTTAACCCTGGATCAGGTAATAACACGTATCTGTTAGCCAGAATATGACTAAAGGAGTTGCTCTGTGATAACAAGGTCTTTGGCCACTGTGTAAAGACAGGGTGAAAAGAATATTCTGTTTGAGTCTGATTATAAAGTACCTATAATAATCACTTTGTTTATTACATTTCCATGAAAGGAAACTTTTTCATAGTCACAATAATTACTAAAAATAGCAGCCTTCAGTCTTCCTCTGATATAAATGAATTCAACAGAAAATACCTGTCCTTATTTGGAAGTGTGGATGTACATAGTGATATGCCAATAGTAAGAAGAAAAATAAAGTAACAGGGAAAACCTGCCCTTCTTCTAGGGTACCTGGTGTCTTTCTCAGGTCTTTTGCCTGAGACCAGGGTGTACAGATCAAGTAGCAGTCATCTACCTTGAAAGCCAAACTCTCTGAAGCAAGTTTCCTTGGTACCAGAAGGAAAGGCCAAGGACTTGGCAGTTTGGCTGAGGCTGCCAACCGAAGAGCCAACAGCTGCAGAGGAACTCGGCAGAATGAGGAGAATTCAATTAGAAGGACTTGAAGCACTAAAATTTCCAAGGAGTCAGTGATATAGCCAGTACAAGAGATGGGAAAGAACAGACTCCAAGCCCGTTCCTCCCTCCAGAGGTGTGGATGGCCACTCGAGTTCAGTGGTCAGACAGCTTGTTAAATACTTAAGCGAAAAGGAAAGAGAAGGGAGGTAAAAGGAGAGAAGATGTAGAGTGAGACAAGAAGTGCCCAGTGCAGACAGATGGTTGGGGTGAGTAGATTTAAGTGGCAAGGCAGCACTCAGAACTTCAAAAATAATATTTACCGTATTACAAATTTAAATAAGTGGTCTAAATTAATTATATTAATGTTCTTTAAAAGCTGTAGGAACTGACAAGAAATCAAATACAAAAATCTACTCTGTCCTAATCTTATTCTAATTTAAACTTCCAGAAAATATTGTAGAAACTGAAATGGAACCAATTACAAATAAGAATCCAAAGTGAACCAGAGTACCCAAAGCTTATTGTTTTTTTGTGCAAATTCACTCCTAAATCTACACGGAGAATGATGTTCTAGGGTGTGCCAAACTTTAAGTGCTTCCCTTTATCTAGGAGAGAGAAATTTTAAGACACCAAGAGTCAGAGGATGTCATCCAGAGGAATGTCCTACGTTCCCTACCAAATGCAACGTTCAAGCAATGCTCGCTATCACACGCACTGTTTTCCACCCCCCACCTGAATGGCCAGGCACCCCGTCTTGGAGGCCAGAGCTGACATTGCTCTATCAGAAATCAGGGGTGGCTGACACACGCATAGCCCTTTCTGCCCTTGCCTTTCAGATCAATCTCTGTAGGCTTAACAGAGCTACTTTCCAGCTAGAGGAAAACATACTCAGGCCCTTTTCCTTGTTTTTCCAGGGACATAACTCGTAGACCTGCTGAGAAATCTAATTACAACCTCCTTTCATGGTGAAATCCAATTACAACCTCTCCCAGGGTGAGAGCCAATCCTTTTCATACAAAAGGAAGCAAAACAAAGGGGTTTCAAGCAGGGGATGTGCCTGCGCTCTGCCTTCTCTCTTAGACAACTATGCAGAAAGGTTGCAGTGACCTTGGCTTGCTTTGCTTGGAAACAATGGTCAGGATCTATTTCTACCCCCATTCCCATGAGAAGGTAAAATATTTTCATATCTAATGTGAGGATTTTCTGGGGATTTTTTTCAAAGATTCATTCATTGGGTAAAACAAATTTGTAGCTACCCTCTGAATATCCATTTTTGATTCAGAAAGATAACATCTCTTCTTGAACTTGGAATGTAGTGTTAGACAAGAAAAAAAGGGTAGTGAGTTATTTAAGCCCCCGGTAATCTGTGTCTGACATCTTTCATGTCTGTACCACCCTTTCAGCTACTCTGTTTGCTTGGGGATCATGAGAAATTGCAGGGCTGCTGGGAGAAATGTCGCCCCAAATTTCTGACACCTAATTGAGATAAGTGGAGACAGTTATCAAAATGGTCATTTATGGAAATACATATTTTACAAGTACCTGGCATAAGTCTGTAATTGCTGAACAATAAAATTACTACCCTCATCCTAATGAAATCTGTCACTGCTACACAGTCACTGTGATCCACTGAATACATATAAAATCCAGATTTGCAGCTAATCCCCCAAAATGGGCAGCGTTTTTAGAAGGAGCACTCGGTCAGCTAATAGGTTTTTAATTATGAGTAGAGTGAGAAGTGGTAGATGCTTTGTTTTTGGTTTTTTAATAGGATGAAGTTTGCCTTAGATTTAATAAAAGTGCTATGCCTATACTGTTAATAAGAGTAAATAAAGAAGGATATCAATCCACCACTCAGCCCTGGCCTGTGTGGCTCAGTGGGTTGAGCATAGTCTTGTGCACTGAAAGATCACCAGTTCAATTCCCGGTCAGGGCACAAACCCAGGTTGCAAGTTCAGTCCCAGGCAGGGTGCATATGGGAGGCAACCAATCGATGTTTCTCTCTCTCTCTCTCTTTTCCTCTCCCTTCCTCTCTCTAAAAGCAATAAAAATGTATTAAAAAAATAATCCACTATTGATAGTGACCCCCAAATAGCTCTGAAAGCAAAGCAATTTTACTATGCTTGATTCAACTTGAGTTACCTAATCATCCATATAATATTTTAGGGACCCAGTGTGAAGGTGGCCTGAGATCTACATAAGTCAGAAAAATTGAATCTTAATCATGGGTCAATGAAAACCTGTGACTGGTTTCAAGACACCATGTGGTCAGATCTTCACACTCTCTTAGCACATTGTAATCATTTTTAACTGTCAAGCCATTAGTTCAGAGCATTCCCCAACCTTTCATTGGGACCAAACAATTGAGTTAACTCTAAAGCAATGCAGCATTCTGCTAGAATTCAGAAGAAACAAAACACAAATGCTAAACCCCAGGTGTCTTCTTTCCCTCTTATTTTCTTCCCGGATCACCAATTCTAGCACATAACAATAGGCTTTGAGGACATCATAGTGGGGTGCAGGTCAAGCTTTTTCTAGGAAAACTTCTAAGTAATTTCTTAAAATATAGGTAGAGGAATACTAGAAGATTTGTTTCAATCTGGGAAACTTTTGGGTTAAACCTCAGTACTCCCAGTGATCTAGCTTCTTAGGCAGGCACGGGGCAGGGGGTGGAGTACCAGTATCAGCTCACGGATAAAAACAGCTAAGTAATGTCTTCTTAAGATCGGAAAACAATTTCCAGCCCATGCTAACTCTACGTTTGGTTCTTTGTTTTTATTTTTCTCAAAATCCTGTGCATGTGGATGATAGCCACAGTAAAGTCTGAGGTTGTGGTCATGGCTGGAGGTGGCTGACTCCCCTCAAGCTTCCCAGCATCTTGATAACAGGGCTCATATCTCTAGGGATCCATAGCCTAGTTATTAAATGTGGTGTGTACACTTTAGTGCTGTGAAAACAAAATTAGTCACTGTCCAAAAAGAATTAACAACAGATTCCCTTGTATAGTCTTATTTACCCAAAATGCAGCTTTGTTTCAATTTGGCTAGTTAGGCAATGTTTGATTAGGCAAATTTCTACATTTTCTGAGACTAACCACCCAACATGAGTGTTTTTAGAACGTTTAAAATGTTCACTCAGATTGAGCTAATGAATTGGGTTCCCTCTGGGGTGGGAAGGGAAAAGAACAGAGACTAATTGACTTCCCAAGGTTCCAGATTAGTCCTGGTGTTAACATTCTGGAGATTACATGAAAGGAGAAATGGGAGAGTCCGGTAGAGTGAAACATGCCATGTTCCAACACAAAATGCTCTCAGAGCTGGTTGCCCACATTTCCTTTTAAATCTCTTTAATTCCATAACACCTTCAAACCTTGTGATTATATCAGCAAAACCATCTTCACTGAGGGCTGATCACATTTTAATCCTTGTAGCTTTTGATTTTCCCAAAGATGAGGCCCACTGTGCTCCACTTAAAAAGAAAAATGTTAGTGTCAACAATAAAAACAATTAAAAAAAAAAAGAATGAAAAAGAAAATTGTGCACCCACTACGGCAATGTATGTAAGGCAATGTATGTACTGTTATGTTCAGTAAATGGACCCTGCAAATTAAACTGACAGAGAAACAGAAACAACTCATTCCTATGCACATAGGAGCCAACAGAAGCACTGACTCCCTAAACTGTCAAAGATAAATGCTTATCCATCTAACTTAGGGGGAAAGGGAGGGAGAGAAACAGCTTCCCTGGGAAGAACAAAAATATTTTCCTTTAGGAAAAACAAATGGGTGTTTAGACCAAACAGGAGATGAGAGGGTTTGCAATGTTTGCCTATAGAGACATAAGTGGTCTTTCTGTCTTGTTCTTGGTCATAAAGCTCCCCTGGAGAGGGCTTCATAGTAGGTTTACTCTTGTGCTCTCACTTGGGAGTAGAAGCCACCCCAAAGAGGACATTTATAGTTCTCATTTCTTAGAAGTTTCTGCTTTTAGTCAGATAGGGGAAGCTCCAAAAAGGCTTCCTTCTGCATCTGTTGAAGCTCAGATGTCTTCATCTTAAAATAACCTTGATACCAACTCTAAGGTTCCAAGTAGGTCCCACAACAACTATAGAAAGACTTGAAACAGGGAAGCACTGGGGAGAAGGCAGCTTTGTTGCCAGGAAATCTGCAAATATTCAAACCCATGAATCTTAAACTTCAAATCAAGGGTGGTATTGGTCCAGGACCCAGCAAGGAAATGATAAATCCAAGCCAAAAAAAAAAAAAAAAAGAATTCAGGGATTGGAAGACAGTATAATTAAGGAATTATTTACCAAGGTGTAGGCAGGATATGGAGCAGCTACAAGGGGTTGTAGGAACAGGCTAGTAAGAGTTAATTAGGCTTGCAGGAACCTGGGAAGGACGCATTTTCTGAACCCAGACAGAAAATGCTCTGTGGTCACAGAAAGGGTCTGTGACCTTTAGGAGAGGGACACAGTCACAGCGAAGGAGCTGAGAAAATACATATTTTGATTTTACTCTCCTCTGTTTCTCAGATCTTTCCAGCCAGTGTTCCCCATTGGCTGAACCCAAGAGAAACCATCAGGCATGAGAACCTGATCATGCAGTTCACACAGCCCCGGACAGTTCAGGGTGCATAGGGCTGGAGAGTGGACATGGAGAGAACCTGAGGGAACAAATGAAAAATATCTGGATACTCAGAGAAAAAAAATCTCTTCCCCGTGTGGGAGAGACAGGATTCACAGCAGCAGACCAGATGTGTCCTCTCCTTGCCCAAATGAATCTTCTAGCACTACCCTTCTGAAGGTATAAATAAGCTTAGGTTTTCCACCCCATTTTCAAAGAACTCTTCAATCCCCAGCCATGAAATCCATTAGGGTTTATTGTATCTACTTCTTTCAGAGAAGGCAGGTAATGAATAATATCGCACAACTGGGGCAAGCAATTGTTTCTCCCCTTCAATGTGGTGGTTCCCTCCAAGGCACATGAGAAGTGCCGGCAGTGTGCTGAATCCTGGAGGGACTTCTGCTTGGACTGAGTGCTTTCATTAGTGCTTCACACAAGAACCACTCATCAAAGCCCACCATTGTTCCCCATGGGTCCCAACGCCATGAGAATGAGGCTACTTGGAACTGTTCTTAGGTATGATTTGCTGTTTTTCTTAATCCTGGACGACAGCTACCCCAGTGAATAATTCTTCGTACATTCACAGAACTGAAAGCACTTGAAATTCCTCTCCTAACTTTAGCAGAACTTAACAACCGACTTGCTCTGTTAACAAAAAAAGAGAGACAATTTCCACTGAATCCAAAGAGGTTTTATATTATGTTGGCAGAGTTTAACAAATAAGGGAAATTTAAATAAGAGTAGTCAGAGGAGAAAGCTAAGAAGCTGGCATTCAGGGAAAATCAATCCCAGGGAGGTAGAGAATAAAGTAAATTAGGGGGTAGAGAGGAGAGCTAGAGATGGAAAAGAATAGGATTAATGTATGTGATCATTTCAGAGGTGAGGCAGTCTTCAAAAGGTGAATCGTCATGCTCTTAGCGCAACGCAGCCAGTCATTCAGATAGTATTAGGTCCTGCCCCACAACAAATGCCACAGGCCTTCAGGTGAGCCTTACTCAGGAGTGGGCTCAGAACTTATGAACAGGGAGTTTGCACAACGTGTGGGGTCCTCTTTTTTAAAAAAATAGGAAAATCAAAATCAGGTGCAGGGCTTTGTAAGGAGCTTGTACAAATGAGACCTGAAGCTTCTTAGCTTCGCGGTACATCCATCTCTGGCCATACTCAAATGTCTGTACCCCAGAGAATATGCAAAAAGGGGAGGGAGAGGAATAAATAAATGTGAATATGAGAAAATCCACATTCACAGGTAAAGAGGAAATGAGAGGACAGATATCATAATATGATTTGAGCGAAGAAAAATAAATATAGCCAAAATAACTTCTCCCACTAGACAGGATATGGTGGAGACTTTCTGAAGGGCTGGCAAGCGCCTGCGGGAGAGAACAGAGCACCGCCTCCACGCGCCCATTGCACACAGACTTGTGAAGTGAGGCCCAGTGAGGTCGGTGAGAGGTGAATGGTACAGTGAGATGGGGAACTCTGAAAGGCATGATGAAGATGTGTGGAAACATAGCTACTGCCCAGTCTTGCCAAAGATAAGTCGTGGGGATCCTCTCAGCACAATTAAAGTAATCCTTCAATTACACATTATAGAGGATGGAGAATGTTCTAATTTCTCCTGAGCTAGAGAAAGAGAGATCTTTGAGAATGTCCCTTTGAAACTGTTCAAATTGGTGGCTTCCATGGTCCTCATCATGACTGGGCGCAGTGGCACAGGGGGATGTTCAGGAAGTTCCCACTGGCTGGACATGATGTGGAGGTCAGGTGACAGGTGGGAATATGTGGGCGTACACAGGTGAAGGGCTTAGCATTGTACCTGGCATATAACAAAATCTCAAACACTATAAACCATCATATTAGCTACTATATTAAACAGTCAGTGATAAAAACCTACTTTTTCAATAAAATAAAACTTTGAACATAAGTGATTCTACTGCTAATGAATATACTTGAGTGCTATTTCACTCAAGATATTTAATGTTTATTCCAGTTCTTTATTGCTGCTTACAAACTTAATGACTTAAAACAGCAACCATTTCATGTCTCAATATTTTGTGGGTCAGGAGTTTAAGCAGGTCAGTTAGAGGTTCTGAGCTGTTCTAGAGGGCCTAAGGTGGCTCCACTCATATGTCCTGTGTCTTTGTGAGGACAGATGGAAAGCTGGGATCTGCAGGGACCATTGAACAGTGTCTTCCGTGCCATAACAGTGTCTTAAAAAGTGGCTCAGAGCTTCCAAAATGAGTGTTCCAAGTGTACCAGGTCAAAACACCAAGTCTTCTTATGAACTTAAATAATAAATATTATTGTTATTATCTAAATTTCACATCAACACTGCATATTTAAGTCTTTAAGAATAACTCTGTATTCAAAATGTGTCTAATTTTTGCATTTTTCTCCTAGAGTTTTATTTGCTCTTTCTGCAAAAATAACAATCCATGTTTATAGAAAGTGAACACCAAGTTTGAACATCTTGAAATATATGACATTTTACTTATCCAAGAATAAATGGTATTCATCATACTTAGCAAGAACATCTTGGGTTTCATTGTCAAAGTACTTTGCAAGCATCAGCTAATTAAACATCCCTGTAATCTTCAGTATAACAGTTGTTTTCAAAATATCTCTCGTTTCCCAGCACATTTGTTCAGTTCTTAAAATAAGAATCTAAAGGCAAGGAAATTATTTCGATCAATGTGTGGCAAATACAGTTCGCTCATGAGACAGACATGCCCAGTGACCGGTCTAAAGGACAATGCAGAACTCAAGGCCTTCTACATCCTAGGTACTGGGTTGTGCCGGGAGGTCTTATCTTCAAAAATGCAACACAGGCATCTGCTTTATAACTGAAAACTTGAAGTGGTTTCCTGCTTGGATCATTCTAAATGACAACCATATTCTGTCTTTAAGCCTTGTTTTCAATTACTGGATGAAAATAAAGATAAACATGAGACCCCTAAAAAATAGTTCCAACCTGGAACACAATAAATGATCAGGGGCCATGCAGGGAATGTTGGGGCTGACTCTCAAAAAAATTTGCATGACTGGCCACCAAAGGTTACAGGGCAAATCCTATACTTATGCAGTCTTAATATGTCTCCGCCACAGCTATACCAATATTCTCAGCATTCTAGTAGCTCCTTTGGGGTAAATCCAAGGTGAAAACTACCTCTTACTTGAGACTAGAAAGACATTAATTCAGGAACATTCTTATCTTCTAAGTATGGATTATAAGCATATAAAAAACTAGAATTTAAATGAATAAAATATAAGACAAGTGAGTTTGTTTTTAATGAGTGAACTAAATATAAAAATATCCTGTAACTAGGACACCTGGGCAGCTTGAAATCCCAGGAGAAAAGTAGGGGAACACTAAAGCTTCATTTCCCTTATCACTTAATACAAGGCATAAATGACTATAGTGATAATATTAATGAGAGGCACCAGGCGGAGCAATGGAAATAATAATCACTTACAACTTTATGCTACTTCAGAGTTTGCAAAGAGTTTCCCCACCTCAGTGGCTCCCTTTGACACTGGAGGGAATTGTCATTCCCATTCTATAAATGAGGTTTGGAGACATTCAGTTATTTGCTCAAAGTAGCATTTAGTACTTGGCCCAAGTACAAAGCCAGGGCCCAAAGAAAAAACCTCTGATTTCTAGTCTGCAGCCTGTTCTGCCGAACCATGTGAGAACCTAGATTCTGAGTCCAAAGTGTGGTGTTCTAGTCCTTGCTCACCTCTTACCCTTGCACATTGAGCCAAATAATTTAGATTCTCCAAACTTCCGTCTCTTATAGTTAAATGTATCTGCCTACTCTCCTTTCCTTATTGGATCAAATGAGGCAGTATACAAGAAAATATTTTATAAACTGTGAAATGCTATATAAATATAAGGAAGGTTTTACCACATCTGACTAAATGAATTGATAATCCTGGGGCCTTATCTCAACATATCCTTACAGTTAATTAAGCTTTTCTCTCTTTTTCTGAAAAGAAAAATAAAGAATCCTTCCTCTCTTCAGAGTTCAACCTTTCACCTGTGCTTTAACATTAGACCAGCAAATATTTATCAGGGACTTACTGAGATTCTATTACCTCATTTAACCTTCATCATCACTGTACAGATGAAGAATCAAGGTTCAAAAACCTAATTTACCGAGGATTATGCAAATTAAGTATTAGAGCCTGAGAAGTCCTGTTTCAGAGCCTGTACCATTAATTGCTGTGCAATGACTCAGGAAACTTCTGTTTTCCCCTATTTTAGATATCTATCCCTGCATAACAATCCACCACCACCCCGCCCAAATTAAATGGCTTAAAACCAATCCCCTTATCTGCACAGGATTCCGCAATCTGTACTGGACTCAACTGGGTGGTTCCTCTGTTGATTTTGTCTGGAGTTACTCATGAGGCTCCAGCAAGCTAGGAGTTCAGCTGAGGCTGAACCATCTCAGATGGTCTCTCACCCTCCAGGGTTCTCTCTGCATAGTTGCTTATCAGTCTGCAGTCCAAGCTCTTTTATAGCATGGTGGATGGCTTCCACAGGAGGCAAATCCTAGTGTGCAAGTGCTTGCCAAGCCTCTGCTGGCATCATGCTTGCTAATGTCCCATTGGCCAAAGCAAGTCACAAGGCCAAAGTCCAGGGCATGCAGCCCAGGAGTTTGTGGGTCACTGGAGCGACCACTGCTTACCACATTCCCTCTCTTCTCCTCTATCTTCACATTTGGACTTATGTTTTCTCCTAAGCATTAAAAAATACTTGGATGGCCACATTTTAATACAAACAAAATTTTCCTGCGATCGCACTTTCCCCTTACTCTCCTTTCTTTCATAGACAACCATCTTAAAAGAGTCGTCTGTACTCACTGTCTTTACTTCATCACTGCCTGTCTACGCCTCAGTCACTACAGGCTGGCCTCCACCAACGCTATTGCACCAAAACTACTCTCCCCGAACTCTCCAATAACCTCTGTATTTCCAAAGGCAAAGGAGAGTTTCCTGGCCTCATTTACTTTGACCTCTCTGTAACATTTAACACTTTCTTTTTGTGTGTGTGACTCTCCTTTCTCTCACCCTTTGTATCTTTAGCTCTAACCATCCTCTGACGGACCTAACGGTCTTCACTCACCAGACTTCTGGCTCCTGCCCTCTGCTCTACTCATTATAGAGCTGCTCATGCTAACAGCACCCAAAGTATATCTTTAAGCCCAAGCTCTATGTTTTCCTGCATAACTGTATTCAAGCATAACTCTACTCAAATTCAACAAGTCCCAAACTAATTTATCACCTTTCTTCTAAAACCAGGTCCTCATCTTGTAATTCCTTATCTTAGTGATTAACACCACCATTGCCTAAATTAGAAATCTGATAACCTAAGATTCTTCCTTCTCTTCTTTCCATAATATCCAATTGGTCATTAAATCTTACCTGTTCTGCTTTTAAGTATTTCTCAGAATTATCCAGTGGTATGCTGGTAAATGTCGTGGGGGTTTTTTATTGAGTTTATCGGGGTACCATTGGTTAACAAAACCATACAGGTTTCAAATGTACAACTCAAAATGCTGGCAAATATTTAACAACCAGTTTTGGGGAGGGTTAGAGAGGAATTGGGTAGCATTTGATAATATCTATGGTAAAATCCTCCCACCATGGCTAATTTCAAACTACTAGCCTGCCATCACTGAACAAAATTGGGAACAGATGTGCAGTAGCACACATTGCATAGTATTTCTACCTACAGATACAACAGGCAGAAACAACCCCAAGAGAGTAATTAACAGTAAAATGTAGCAAAATAAGTATAAAGTGATGAGTTTTGAGTATTTATTTCCCTTGTTTTGATATTGTTAATTTAAGTATATGTGTGTATAATTTTTATTAATGGGTTTATTTAATAGTCAGCTAACAAAACTCCTAGAAATTTAACAATTGGCTCTCACAAGCCAGTACAAACTGGACCTATTCCTCTCTTCTCCATTTCTAAGACCACAGCCAAAATACAACACTCTGACCGCCTCTCACCTTAATATTGCCATTTCCTCCTATTAAGTCTTTCTACTGGTCTATCCTTCACATAATAACTGTCCCAAGCACTGTTCCTAACATGATACAAGTTTTTATTTAAACATGTTTTTCACTCAAGGGAAATGTAATTTATATGCTTTTGCCTTATTTAAACTAAAAGGCATTCAAAGGGACTTTTGATATCAAGTAACCCAAACAATCTTCTATGATCAGCCTTTTTCTCCCAACACAGAAAAATGTTTATTTTTCCACATAGGCAAAAATCATAAACCCTAAAATGTTTGAAACTCCTTATTTAAAAACTCAAAGTGAATTCTGAATTTCTTCCAATCCTGGTTTTAGGGTGTTTGTTTAATTGTTTGTTTTTCTCCTTCCCAACATATTTCTGTAAGAGGTAAATGGAGATCTTTATTTGCAAGAGAGCTGGGAAAGTACTATAACAAGAGTCAGGAAAGCTGGATTCCCCTTCTTAACAGCTCTTTGACCTTGACAGCTCTCATGTCCTGTCAGAGCCTTTCTAGGATTGTTCATCAACCACATCAATGAGGCTGTTGCAATGATCAAATAAGATAATATCCCATTTAAAAGTCTGTTTGGTAAACACAAGGCACTTTGATAATATAAACTTCTGGTGCCTATTATACACCATTACTAGTTCTAAATAATGTTTATTTAAAGGTATAAATGCTGTAACACACATTTCACTCTTAGTACGCTGAAGTTCTACTGAAGTAATGAATAGTAATTTTCAGAGGGGTCCCTTAGAGAAAGTAAATTTAAATATCCAAGCAGAGTACATGTTATTTTTATTAAAACTGGAATAGATTAGTTACTTAAGGTTATAAAAGATTTTAGTTTTCCCCCACACTCGATCCCAAATCACCCTCTATGTGCAACTTTAGTCTCCATCGTTCCAAAGCACCCCTCCCAATCCAGGTGGCCTACCTTGTGAGGTTCAAATAGTGAGGGAGGTGAGAATAAATTCTAATTTGTTTCTGACATAGTAAGAAACTCTGTGCTAGCACCTATAGCTCCTTTTCTTCAATAAAAACTTTATTTGCTAATAAGTTAGAACCAAATACCCATAGTACTTCTTACGCATCCTTCAAAAATAATAATAAATAAGGGAGATATAAATCAAACGAAGAAATGAAAATCCTGTTGATTAAATGGGATAGACAAAACATATGCATATATTTTAACTCTCTGCTAAAATTCCAGTATAATGATAGGGAAAGAAAAATTATAATATAAACTCACAGTGACAGAGAAAAAAGAGGGGAAGGCAAAGAAAATAAAAGATATCAGAAAATTTTTAGAAGACAGAAAGCAGTTGGTAGAACAGGGAAACCTTAACCCTAAGGGTTTTCAGAGAAGGGTTCCATAGACAAAGAAGCCAGTTCACACTGCAGAACCCAGAAAAGTCTCAAGAAGTGGAGGCCCCAGGTAACTTGGAAGACGAGGTGAGGGAGAGGTTAAAATCAGAAGGAATGGATGAGAGTTTGTCAGATAAGCGAACGTGAGAGCCTTCCCACGCCCGCCCAGCCAGGGAACTTCACGCCCATTTCACCTGAAACAGGAAAGAGAAGGTCCTTCCCTGGCCCTGGTCGGACAGGCCCAGGAGAAGGTGGGCTGCGGTGCCACCCAGCAACCCGGGGGACTAAGTGAGAGGCAGTTTACGCAAGGAGCGGTCTCCAGGCCCTTCACTCGTTCACCTCACAGCATGCTGGCAACCAGGCTACACCCACCTCCCCAAGGCAGGAGATACGAAGACCTTCTTGAGAAAAATATCTGACGGTGACAGTTAGGGCGCCCCATCAAAACCATTAAGTTCCTGCCCTAGCCCCTCCGGGAAAACTCTCAAAGGCAACAAGTCTGCCCATGAAGCTTCTAATTAGCTATTTCGTGACTCATTGCTAAATATTCCTGGACAATCAAAGACATTGGACATTTGAGAGAAGCTTTCAACATGAAAAACGAAAACAAAAAGGAACAAACCAGAAAAGGGGGAAACAGAAAATGCAGGATGCTGAGAAAATTTTCAAAACTTTTGATTAATATCCTCCAAGAGATAAGAGTATATATTATATTAATGGAAAAAAAAGAGGATAATATTTAAAAGGGGGTCATAAGGAAATAAGAAATTAAAAGCATATGAGCAGAATGTTTAAAAAGTCAATAGAAGAAATGAAAGATAAAATTGAGGAAGTTTCCCACAATAATAGAAACAAGATGGAAAAGACGAGCAAAAGTAATAAGTAAATTAGACAGTCAATCCAAGAATTCTGACATTTAACTAATGAGAACTTCAGAAAGAAAAGACAAATTTTTAAGAACAGAAAGGCAGCCCTGGCCAGTTTGCTCAGTGGTTAGAGCATCACCTTTCAGACTGAGGGTTCTGGGTTCCATTCCAGCCAAGGGTAGGCACCTTGGGTGCAGGGTCTATCCCTGGTCCCGGTTGGGGCTTATACAGGAAGCAACAAATTGATGTTTCTCTCTCTTTCATCCTCCCTTCCACTCTCTCTGAAAAGCAATGGAAAACATGAGGATTAAAAAAATAAAAAATATATATAAAGGAGAAAATTATCAAAGAGCTAACAGGTAAAAATCTCCCAAAACTGAAATATATGAATTTACAAATTCCAAGGGCTTAATTAATGCCCAAAATAAATTGAAATGGATCCAAACTAAGGCTGAGATTGTAATATTTGGACCACTGGGGATAAATATTAAAACTTAAAATCTTTCAGAAATAAAAGGAAAAAACAATTCTCATTATAAATAGTTGGGAGAAACTTACATTGGAGTTCTTACTAGCAACACTGGAAACTAGAAGAAAATGGAACATGCTTTAAAGTTCAGAGAGAAAAAAAATAATTCCAAACTAAAATTCTATATCCAGCCAAACTATGCATCAAGTGAAGAAAAAATGCAGATATTTTTCTGATATGTAAAGTCTCAAAAATTTTATCTCCTGTATGACTGTCTCAGGAAGTTTCTGGAGCATATGCTCCATGAAAATGAAAAACATATGGGATGTTTTCTTTTCCAAAAAAGGAAAACATATGGGATGCAGGAAGCAAGAACTCAAACACAAGAAATGAGCAAAGGGGATTTCCAGGATGCTGGTGACTAGAGATGCCAGGAGAAAAGTCATTAAATGGAGCAAGAGAACTAACATTCTGGGAGGGACATCACCAAGGGGAAATTGGACCCCAGGGATTTCTTTGTGGGTTTATTGTTGTGGTTTTATTATTGTTTCTGACATTATCATATTAAAAGGAATTTTTAAATTTTGTTTGGAAAACTTAGGAAATGTAAGCAATGGCACATGGAGAAATACATTTTAAAAGGAGGCAATTTCTAGGTCCATCCAGAAAAAATCAAAATATTGTTCAAGAAAATAAATTTAAATATAATTCAACACAGAAAATTGCCAGGTGTGAATATTTACATTGTCATAAACGTCAAACAGTGATTTAAATAAGATTTGTAATACGATTATTTTAGGAAAAGAGGGGAGAGAGAGTTTGTGTGTACATGTGTGGGCATGAATGTAGTGTGTGTGTGTGTGTGTGTGTATGTGTGTGTGTGAAGTGATAGTTGTTACAGTATTAAATCAGTAGAATAATGTATAATATATTTTTAAAATATCCACTTAAGCATGTTAGTTTAAAATATTAAAGTAACTAGCAGAAGAAACGACTCACTTTCTTTTTAAACCTTAGTGTCATTTAAAGCTCTGTGGATGCATTTATGTATAAGATGATGATTGCAAAACGTAATTTAAAAGAGTTATCTACTATTTCTGGGAGTTTCAGAGATAGAAAAATCTCTGTTAAAGACTAAAAACTATTACCAGGTTTAAGGATACTGTGCATGGAATTATAGACAGCCCACTCCTTTAAGAGAGTTCACCTAGAGGCCAATTTACTTAGCCTCTCAGCCTCACTTCTTTCATCTCTAAACTGAAAAAGTTGGCTTGGAACAAACTAAACTCAAACGCAAGGCAAACAACAAAAGTGAAACAGACCAGGTACAAATGGCAGTGTCTCCTATACAGGGTAGTCTCTACTCAGATCTATCCACTGTCACCATGAGAGCCTGCTGTTGCTAAGATTAAGAGGGCTAATAGTTCAAGGAGAAACTGCAAATCTGGACCTTTGACATGAAATCTCCAGATTTTTAAATGCTAATTTAAAATATTACACAGTGCCTACCAAACGAAACCCATTTGCGGGCTACCACCAACTCAGAGATGGCCAACGTGCAACTTCTAAATTAGGTGAACCTTGGTGGTCCCTTTAGGGCAGTGCCATGTCTCATGACTAAAAATCTTCACTGAATAAATGCATGGGTTTCTTCACCACCAAAAAGTCATTTGTTCAAAATGCCCTATTACTTCACTTTGTGACTTTTAACTTCGCTTTGAATTTGCAAGTCTTAAGACCCAAGATTTGCATAGAGCCTTCATTCAAGGACGCACAGTCATAAACAGAGAGTTTCCACCAACAAAGCAGGGCCAAAAAAAATCAAGGAGTCCTTCTTGATTACAGTATTAAATCAGTAGAATAATGTATAATATAATATATTTTTTAAATATCCACTTAAGCATGTTAGTTTAAAATATTAAAGTAACTAGCAGAAGAAACTACAGCGTCATTTAAAGCTCTGTAGATGCATTTATGTATAAAATGATGACTGCAAAATGTAATTTAAAAGAGTTATCTACTATTTCTGGGACACAGTTGGGTACAAACTGTCATTAATCTCTCTTTTCAGACATGTTAATCCATAAAGACAGCAACCACCTTTCAAAACAAAGGATAGTATCAAGCTCAATATTTCCTACGATTGTCTTTTAACCTTTCATACAAACAGAAACGACCCACCATTGCTAATTTTCTTCTCTGTTCACAGGTCTTGAAAACATGAAGACTGTGCTTTTTTTCCTATACATTTTGGGAACTGCAGCTGCAATCCCGGTAATCACTCCCTCCTGACATTTAGCTTAGAAATCCTCCATTTAAAAGAAAATGTTCTTATACAGTGGTTTTCAACAATTTTTTTTGTCATAATCACATTATTGTTATTATTTATTATTATTATTGCCCAAGCAAGGAATGAATGATTAGAAAAATTGAGATAAGTTACCTTTTAAAAATATTTCTTTCAGAACTATCTGGTTCCATAAGATGCATTAAATATGTCACTGAAAGTGTTGATTATCTGTTTATTAGTCAGGAAATATGCCCAAATACCAAAGAGCACAGGCAAAAATAAATTCTCCTATGGAAGTTCATCACATTAATATGAGAAATCTAAGGAATTTGTCTGAGAAATCTTGGAGGACACAGTGACGCTCTCCAACAGCATTTTTCTCAAAGTCAAATACAACCTGGATGAGAAATTCTGAGTCTGTAATAAAAACAGGGGCCAAGGGGTTAGGGACAGGAAATGGTACAGTAACCACAAATTAGTTCTTAACTCATCCTTAGGGGCTTTTCCAAATAAACATACTGAAAGCAGACAGGACTAGAATATTCTTTTCTTCACAGTCAGATATATACTGGCCCTGACATCCACAAACAATAAATCAGCCGTACAAATCAAATCATTTGAGACATATCAGCAGCCTCAAAAATAAAATGAAAGTTGATGATATATAGAACCATTGCTGGGTGATCATTTGAATGCCCCCCAAAGAGCAGTATCATCCGTTCTTAAACTAAAAGGATTTGTGTATTTTTTTTCTTTTTCACAGAATGGAGGAATAAGGCTCCTTTAAACAGACAAAGCTATTTCTCTTTTGCCCCTGCGCTCCCTCCCTCTCAGGTCTGATCCTTGCATTTTAGACAGCTGGTGGACAGCTTCTGGCTGACAGATGTGTCAGCAAAAATGAACGCCATGCCCCCCAGACCAAGCAGTTCTCAGGAAGCAGAATTTATGACGGCTGCCAAGAATTGTGTTTAAGTAGTGTGAAGCCACTCCAGCTGAAATTATACATTGTCCTAGGAAATTACAAACATGGGATAAATTACATTCAGTTCAGAAAGGAGCCCCCACAGAACCATTGTTTTCTCCTGAAAATGTGTTTTGCCCTCGCAGCTGTTGCTGCTATGTAAACAGGCATCAAAAGCATCTTTGAATGAAAGTTTGAATGACCTGCCCGCATATAAACACATTCCAGATGTTTCTTTTTTAGGACAATTTGTTGTCACATGGACCCAGGAAATGCTCAAAATATCTTCTCATAGCTTTACCTATTAGAAATTTTATATCATTTGCCCCTTCTGTCTGAGTTCTCCAAAAGTCAGTGGATTGAATCTGTGTGGTTAGAAGAGTCCATGCAGATTTCCAGAGGGTATGTCGTTGTAAATATAGATGTGAGCCCCTGGCTGGTGTGGTTCAGTGGTCGTAGAGTCAGCCTGTGCAAGGAAGACTCCAGGGTTCAATTCCTGGTCAACGGCAGGTTACTGGGTTGCAGGTTCAACCCCCACCCCTGTTGAGGTGCATGCAGGAGGCAACCAATCGATGTGAGACACACTGATGTTTCTCTCTCTTTCCCCTCCCTCCCTTACACTCTCTCTAAAATCCAATGGAAAATACCCTCGGATGAAGCTTAACCAAAAAAATAATAAAATATAGATGTGAGCATCTATGCTAAAACAATTTCATTTTCAGAACATTTCTGAAAGAAAATAAGATGCCAAGTTCTTGTCCATTTCTCCCATTTTGAAGAGGGGAAATTGAAGAGGAAGGGAGCAGAGAGAAAGCAGTTTTCCACTAATAGCTTAAAAATCTTCATCCACTGACTTACATGATACCCTTGCTGGCAACTTGTCAACCTGGCCACTATTTCTTCTCATTTTCTCTCTTAAAAATGGCTTCTTTGGAAATTTTAAAAAAATATTATCACTCTTTTTAGTTGAAAAGATAATAAGAAGAGAGCAAACCAAATCTAAAATAAATCCTGTACTCCCAGCCTTTCTTTATATTGCACAGTCAGCACTACAGGGCCTGCTAATGGAGTAAAGACTAGTCCATCCAAAGAGAATCTGAGTCTTATACTTAACACCTGGCTCTGACATCTAATGTTAAAGATGCCCATAACATCTTTAATAAAGACTCATGCTGACTAACTGCCTAAGGTATCAGACACTTTATATTATTACCACTGCATGCTATTACTACTAGCCATAGTAATTTTTCACTTAGGTAACTCCCTAAAATTTATAAAATATTTTAATGTACATAACCTTATCTTGATGTTCCTGCTCACTTTGCTTTGAGAAAAGACAGGATAAAGATGAACAAAACCACAGATAGATAATAAATAGGTGAGTCAAGACTTGAAGGGAAGTGTCACACTTGAAGGGAAGTGTCTCAACTTCTCCAGCATGCCTTGGATCCATCCTAGAAACAGATGGAGCCATCCCCCTAGTGGAAATAATACGCCATAGCTGCTCTTCCCTACTAGACTTGGTGCCCTGTTTCAGTTTTTTAATTAGCTGACATTAAATTGCTTTTCTTTAAAAATTTCTTGATGGCCTGGCTAGTGTTGCTAAGTGGTTGAGCGTCGACTCATGAACCAAGAGGTCTCCAGTTCAATTCCCAGTCAGGACAAATGCCTGTATAGGGGGCTTGCAGGGGGCAGCTGATTGATGTCTCTCTCTCATTGTTTCTATCTCTATCCCTCTCCCTTCTTTTTTCTCTAAAAATCAGTAAAAATATATCTTAGAATTTAAAAATAAAATAAATAAATAAAAATTTCTTGATGGATATAGGCCAATGGTGTTAAGAAAGTAAACAAATATTGAATAAAAGATTTATAAACTTTCTGCTAATTATTAGTGAGTTATTAACTTAAGAAAATGTACAATGCTATACTCTATAAAAAATATCCAATTCTATACCCTATGGTTAATTTAAATTCAACTTTCTGCTTAACAATATTTTTCAAAATTATCAAGTATGAATGCTTTGTAAAAGTTTGAAAAACACAGAAAATAATTCCAAACTCAAAAGTCACTGTTATTGAAATCATTTTTGCTCTATTTTCATCCAGTCTCTGCATGCATAACTTTTTCTTAAACATGATTGAGATTCTGTTTTCGCTTAAGATTACATTCTGGACATTTGCTTGTATCCTTATAAATTCTAGAGAATATCTTTTAATCGATGTTAGAAATGAAGTGTATTGCTGCTAATAATGATGACGATTAAAGATTAAATAAAACTTTTAAACATTATCATCTATACATGAATAACACAAACCAGTTTTTAATTTTTCAGACAAATGCAAGGTTCTTATCTGATCATTCCCAACCAACTACTGAGTCCTTGAGTTCCATCCAACAGACTGAACTGTTAGTAACACCTGGTGACACTACGGTGCCCATTTTGAGAGTTGAAGATGCAGAAAATGAAAAGGAATCTACAGAATCTGTAGAAGAGCAACCCAACAATAAGGTAAAAGTCACATCGTTTTGCTGAGATAATTTCCAAATTCTCCAAAGGTTTCCATTTCAAAGCATGGTCAAAGAGATTACTTCATTCTCATCTCAGTTTAATTTTTTACATCATATCAACTACCTCCATTCACTAGAAGTATGAGAATTAATGAGATTTACTCCTGCAGCTGAAGTAGTATATAATTGCTTCATTTCACAAAATGCAAATTCAGGTAAAACTTGTAGCTATAGAATATAAAGAACATTATAAGTTTACATGTTAATGAAAAAAAGAGTAACAAATACTAAATGTTGGCTTTATGAATTGTAAATGTGATATATTATTAAATTATCATTTGCTTCAAAATAAACTTTTTTCTTTTAAGGCTGAAAAATCTTCAGTACAAAAGTCAAAGGAGGAAAACCATGACCAGTCAGCAGATCAGGACCAGAGTTACAGTCAAGAGCTGGGATTACAGGATCAAGAGGAAAGCGAAAGTGACTTAAGTGAGAATTTGGAGTATACACCCACTGAAGGTACACTGGACCCCAAAGAAGATATGAGTGAGCCTCAAAAGGAAAAACTGCCAGAGAACATTGATTTCCTTGCTCCTGATGTTAGTTCCACTGTAGATTCTGACCAACAAGAAAGCATCACAAAGACAGAGGAAAACCAAGAACAGCTTCTAGTTGATTCACATTCTCAGTTGAACAGGAGCAGCAAACAAGGCGAAAACCTAAGTGATCAAGAAAACCAAGAGCAGGATCCAAACATTCCCAACGGAGAAGAAGGGGAAAAAGAGCCAGGTGAAGTTGGTACCCACGACAATAACCAAGAAAGGAAGGGAGAACTTCCCCAGGAGCATTCTAACAGCAAGCAGGAAGAAGACAGTACCCAATCTGATGATATTTTGGAAGAGTCCAGTCAACCAACTCAAGTAAGCAAGATGCTAAAAGGTGAATCTGAGCAGGGTCACCAAGAACAAGAAGAGAATAACTCCAATGAAGAAATGGAAGTGGAAACTGCCCCCCAAATCAATCAGCACAATCAAGATACTGAATGGCAGAGCCAAGAGGGAAAAGCTGGCCTTGAAGTTATCGGCAACACTGAGGAGATGGAGAAAAAGACTGTTTCTGAAGCTCTGCCTGTAGAGCCTACTGACGATGGTGATGACGGCCCCAGACACAGTGCAAGTGATGACTACTTCATCCCAAGCGAGGCCTTCCAGGAGGCTGAAAGAGCTACTTCCAGTTACTATCACATCAAACATGAGGAGCAGGGAGAAAGAGCACATGAGAATGAGAATGTAGATACCAGTGAACCTGGAGAATCCGAAGGGGTGAGATTATTTACGGCGATGCTTGTCTGATAAAGCAGTTGGCTTTATCAAGAAACAGCCAGGACCTTTCTCTGTGCTCTCAGCCTCCTGTGCTTATTTCTATCAGTACATTACTAAATATATTACTTATTTATTTTCTTCTGCATCTCCATTATTAGGCTGCAAATTCCCATTCTGTTTTGGTTTCCTAGAAGCAGACCCTGAATTTTAGTGCAGTTTTTTTTAGAAGGTAGGGGAACAAAGAGGAGCAGAGAAATGAGACAGGGAAGGAAAGGAAGCTAATCAAAGGTACCCGATTTCTACAGGCTAAGAAGTGCCAAGAGGGGTGTTAATTCCCTAGAACTTGCAGTCTGTCCTTTGAGCAGGTTAAATAGAATTCCACAGTTTTGAAGCCACAAAGACACAGATGTTGGCTGTTGAAAGTCCCTGGAGCTAACTAGAATGGTAAACGTTTGACAGATGTGGGGGGTGGGAGACACTGACAACTGCCGCTGTAATGCCTTGAGAGCAGGTAGGTGTCATGTCATATCAAGCTGAATGACCAATGTCTAGCAAAGTTCCTCTAACATAATAAGAGATCCAGCTATGTTTGTTGATTTAACTATAAAGATTAAGAACAAAGACTTCAGCTACAACTCTATTAAGCAAACATGCACAAAAATGATAATTGGGATACAGCAGAATGAGAGTAGGGGGAAAGCATATTGTTATATGGTTGTTTAATCATTTGAAGCTTTCATGTAAAACCCTGGCAGCCACCCACCAGGAGGTCTTGACACAGCTTTTGGTGGGCAAGGTCAGTAACAACCTTGATTACTGAGAACTCGGCTGTCATTCTAAGGTAGGAGTTTTCTTACACATTAGAAACTGTAAGAAATCTTCACCAGCAGCTTCATAGAGATTATTGAGGTAATCATGTCTTAACCACAGAATTGCATGGTAATATTACATTTCTACTGTTTTCCCAAATCCCAAGAGGAGGTTTCAACTTTGCTCCTGATGTTAGTTCCAACTTTTATTGAGTAATCCACAGAGATACAACACTGAATGCAGCTGATGAAGATAGAAATAGCTCCTACTCTCAAAAGATTACTGTCTATCTCCACAGTTGTGACTGGTGTCTCTTTTTGAGATCTGAAATGATTTGGGTATGAAAAGCTCTATGAAGGTATGCACAGCAGAAACATAAAATATGTAACAACTTTCCAATAGACTTAAACTTTTCCTCTTGTTATTATAAAGGCCAAAAAAGCAGAGAGCTCACTGAATGAAGATGAAAGTTCAACTGAAGGCAACATCAGGGTATACAATGTTGGTGAGTATGGGCTAAGAAAGCTGTTTATGACTATATCAAAGAAGAGATAGAATTGGCCACATTGGCCTATCCCCATCCTGTCATTTGTGACTACTACACAGAAGTCTCCTCTCCCCACTTCTCCCCAGGAAATGTTCTCATAAATTGTAGACATCCTCTCTCTCTTTTTTTTTAATTGATTTAAGAGAGAGAAAGGGAGAGGAAGAGAGATACAGGGAGGGAGAGAGAGAAACATCAATTTGTTGTTCCACTTATTTATGCATTCATTGGTTGCTTCTTGGAAAGTATTCCCTGCAGATAAGGGAGACTACTGTACAACTATGGGTAGATGTATTTACAAGCTGGAAGACCTGTTGCAATATTACTGCAAAAGCTAGAATTCATCTTATCTAAATCCTTTTGCTTCTGAGAAGAATTAATTCCACATTCTTGATTCTTAAATCCATAACTTACTAGTAAATTTAGATCCCATATTTAATTAAGATCTAATTCCCAATCACGAATATTTTTAATTTCAACACAAAATTCTCATGGCTTATTAAACTGCTGAACAACTTGCACAAAATTGTACTATAGACTTCAGACTATGACCATTGTGGGCAGGCCAAGAAGTGCTGTTTGTTCTTTCTAAGTCTCTGATCCAAAGTGTATAGAAAATGTAGGCTATCGTGTAACATAGTCTGATGCCAGAGGACTCCACCTGAAAATTAACATGAAAATGGTTTCTAATGTTTTCCCAAATTTTCTCATATTAATGAAAATGGAACTAATTATCTGGATTGATTTGAGTTTACATGTTCAATGTAGTTTATCCTGTCCAAACTTTTCGCTTAGATTCTTGCATGAACTTCCAGTGTAAAAGAGGACACATGTGTAAGGCTGACCAACAGGGAAAACCCCACTGTGTTTGCCAAGATCCAATGACTTGTCCTCCTACAAAACTCCTTGACCAAGTAAGTATTCTACAAATTGGTCTCTAAGAGGCAACAAATAATGATTTAACTGAAAGGAGCAATTGAAATTTTTTGTAAAAGAAAAAAAAGGTCAGAGCCCAGGTTATCATCTAATATTTGGATTAATATTAAATAAAAACAAATGCTAGCAAAATCAAAGAATTTCAATTGTGCCCTAAAAAGGTAATAATGGCACTGATCTATAGAAATCATTTTAAAATTCATTCTACCCTTGGAACATCTTCAGCTTTCATTCTACTGTGCTTATCTAAAGCTAAATTGTCATCACCATTGGTACAATTTAATTGATTCTTTTGTGCCCAATGGGATAGTTATAATTTCAATACCCTCACCTACCTGACCACCTGTGGGCCACAGCAGAATTTTACCAGACTATGAGCTTTAAGTAGCAGGGTGTTTTCCCAATGAACATTTGGAAACGAGCTTCGTCTCACGCTTGTCTTTCCTAGGTTTGTGGCACTGACAATCAGACCTACGCTAGCTCCTGCCATCTGTTTGCTACTAAGTGCAAACTCGAGGGGACCAAAAAGGGGCACCAACTGCAGCTGGATTATTTTGGAGCCTGCAAATGTAAGATTCCATCACTACTACCAACCCCCATTGCTGAGAGGGTTTGGGGTGAATCTGTGCATATCTGAGTGATATATGTTCATGTACTCACACATATGCAAACAGGAGAAAGCTAATGTAGTTCTGAACCCAGGGTGCACATTAAAAACAACTAGGGAGACTTAAAAAAAAAGAAGAAGAAGAAGAATCCCCAGGCTTTAACTATATGAGATTTCCATTTTATTGAACTGGGTTGGAAACTTGGTATTGTTTTTTCATTTATTTTTAAAGTAACGTAGACAATTCTCATGGACGGCCAGGGTTCAGAACCACTATACAATGTTATCCATTAATAACTGAGATGAATCACTGGAATTTTGCTAAATTAGTTGTCCTTTTCCCTAATCAAGTTAAGCCTCTGCCAAGAAGTTTTATGACAACATATTCTTGCAGAAGTTTTTGGGGTTTTTTTTAAATTGTCTTCCTTTCCCAGATGTTCTCAGTTGTCTTTGGATCTCCTCACCGCTAAGTGATTCTCCACATTAGCAGTGTTCACTAAAATTTCCGGCTCTCCTCTCCTTCAAGACCCATGAGAGGACTGAACTTCTTGGCCCCCTTGATTTTAGATATGGCATATGGGTTGCTTTGTTCAAAAAAATTTGAGCAAAAATCATCCATGTGAGTTCTGGACAGCAGCATTTCAGGACTGCTGCAGGGCTCTCCACAGTCCCGCTTCCCAGTGATGAGATGGTGTTGAGATGGGGGGGTCTCCATCGTGCTGAGCCCCAGAGAGACTGCAATGAGCAGAGACACCCCCCTGCCAACTTGTGCTGGACTCGCAGCAGGATTGAGAAATAAACCTTTGATGTAATGTACAACATGGTGACTATATAGTTAACAGTACTGCCTGGGATATTTGAAACTTGCTAGGAGAGTAGATCCTGAAAGTTCTCATCAAAAGTAAAAAAAAAAAAAAAAAAATTATAACTATATGAGGTGATGGATATTAATTAAACTTACTGTGCAATCATTTCACAATATATGTGTGTCAAGTCACTACACTGCACACCTTAAATTTTTAGTGTTGTATGTCAATTATATCTCAATAGAGCTGAAAAAAACAAATGTTTGTTCCTTTAAGCCACTGAGATTTAAAAGTATTACATTGTGACCACAGTATAAGCTAATTTCTACCTTTTTCTCTTTTCCCCTAATAAATAGCTTTTGTGTCTGCCACCTCGAAATTCCAGCTCTCTGGTTCTAGACAGTGGTTCTCAGTCCTGGTTGCACATCTAAATTAATTTTGGAGCTTTTGAAGCATCCTAATGCCCAGGCTCCTCCCCAGAGCAAGCAAATCAGAATTTCTTTTAATGGAAACTGGGATCTGATATGTTTTTAAACACCCAGGGCAAGTCTGTTGTGCTGCCAGGGTGAAGGGCTACTGTTGTGATGGTTGGTCAGTGAGGATGCTTTCAGTCACCAGGCTTCCTGTTATGAGGACTTGTCATAAGACAAGAGTAAGATCTGAAGGTGACATCAACTTACTCTCTATTTGAAACAGCTATTCCTGCTTGTACGGACTTTGAAGTGACTCAGTTTCCTCTAAGAATGAGAGACTGGCTCAAGAATATCCTCATGCAACTTTATGAGCCTAACCCTGAACACCCTGGATATTTAAATGAGAAGCAGAGAAATAAAGTAAGTTATCCACAGGTCGGCTCTCTAGGTGTCTGTCTACAAGGCCTGAGGAAAAAAGGTGCAGGGGTTATGGGGTGGGGTGGGGGGGCTACCTCCCTCTGCATATAGCAAAAGCCCAAGTTGCCTCCCAATACCTGGTTAGCAGCTATGGGTTAACAGAATAGTAGTAGCCACCATTTATGCCACAGGTACGGGACACGCCAAACCACCCCATTCCTACGCAAAGGGCAGTAGCTTGAGGAAGGGCTCTTTAACTCATACTTCCAGCCACCTCTGGTTAAGTGAACTGAACCTCAATTCAGCATTTATATATTCAGGCCCAGACATATTATTTAAATCTAAATGTCTTTTTTGCCCTCATAGGCCAGACATAGATTTATGATATAAGAGAGTCCGTTGCTTATAATGTCAGTAATATATTAAGATGGAAATGTGCAGAATATTGGTTCCAGAAGTTCCCAGGAAAATTTTATTCTTCAGATAGCTACTGAGTGCATCCTAGGTACCTGGAATTGATTTATATGCTGGAGACACAGCATGAACAAAACACAAATATCTGCCTTCATGAACTTACATTCTAGGCAAAAAGACAGACTTAACAAATAAGTGTACATATGTGTGTGTTTAAATATATGTGTATGTATATATTTATATATGCAAATATGAACATACATGCAAATATATAAATATATGTATAAAATATGTCAGGTGGAATGAAATGTGCTATAAAAAAAAATAAAACAAGAAGGAGGGTGTGTATAAACCGTGGCAAATGCTGTTTTCAGGCTGGAGGAAGGGGACTAGGAGTGGCCACTGACCTGGCACGTGGCAGTTGGAGTTGACCTCAACAAGAGCTGTTCCTGCAGAGTGCAGAGGAGGAGAGCTTGAGCAGACGGGGGGACAAAATAGAGTGAGAGGAAGGATATGGAAGCAGCAAGTATAAACAATATTGTCAAGACATTTGGCTGTGAAAGGAAAAAGTGAAATAAGGTGGAAGCTGGAGGGGAATGTGAGTTTAAGAGTTCCACCTCCCGGTGGGAGGCTGTGGAAGATACTTGTGTGCTTCTGGAAATAATCTAGTGAAGAAGGGAAGGTGCCCGACTGCTGTAGGGTTTTCTTGAGTAGATGAGGAGGGTCGGGCTCCTGGGCACCAGCGAGGGGTGGGCCTAGATTAGGAGCACAGGGAGTCCATGCATGCTAATGAGGAGAGTTGGTCCATGTGGTCGAGGGAATGAGTAGAAGTTCTATTCTGATTGCTCCCAATTACTCAGTGAAATAATGGGTAATGTTACAGGCTGGGAGTTTTACACCCATTGCCCAAAATAATTTCTATCCTCTGTCTTTAACACACCATCACAGAGAGCCTTGGGGGCATTAGAAGCAAAACAGAACTTTTGATGAGATGAGGGCAGCCAAACAGTACAGCACCAGGGCGAAACTGAGCCTGAGCAGGCAGCGGGTGGCCTTGCCCTGGGGATTACGAACGGAGTGTGCCCACAGGGGAAGAGCAGGACTTTGCACCTACTAATCAGCAGTTTTGCCGAAGTCAACTTAGCCCTTTGCATTAAAACCTTCCCATAGTTTTAAGGAACGCGATAAACATTACTTGGTTAAAAGGAAAAATCAAAAAAGGCAAATTTCTGCTGAAAACTTTTCTGAACTTGGCTGTTATTCTATGTAGAAAGAAGAAAGGCCGTTGAGTGGGTTGGAAGGCATTTCTCTTAGTCTCATGCAATGGCCTGGGCTTGTTTGCCTCTGCCGTGTTACTCTTCAGGAAGTTTTAGCGAGTAATAACTTGGTACACTTCTCTGATTCTCCGATGATCTGGCTTCTCTCTTCCTAATCCCAGGTCAAGAAAATTTACCTGGATGAAAAGAGGCTCTTGGCCGGGGACCATTCCATCGACCTTCTCTTAAGGGACTTTAAGAAAAACTACCACATGTATGTGTACCCTGTACACTGGCAGTTTAGTGAACTTGACCAACATCCTATGGACAGGTAAAAACTCTTTGCCTTCCCATGAATAGGTCATCTTCCTGATATAATGTCTAGTTATCTTTACAAAGAAATTCTAAATAGATTTAGGAAATTTCCGGGTTCCAGTCCAGAACCCTGAAATGCCAAACAAATATGGTTAGGTGTCTAAACACAAAACTGCTTTGAAAATAACACATTTAATGACCACAGCCCAGTTCTCAAGGTCATATGTTAGGCTCCAGCCTCCATGGACACTCATCTAACTCTCAAACTTGATCCCAAAGTCCCAAGATAATCTGATTGGCCCAACTTGCGTCAAGTGCCCACATCTGCAACAATCAGGTATGGTCAGGTTGTACCAACAAGATTGCTGGCGCGCACCCCTATAAATTTAGGGTGGAGGGCAACAGTTCCCAGTGAAAAAGGCAACCTTGTGAATTGACACCCCAAAAGCTGTCTATCTTACCCATAAATAGTTTATTTCATTTGCAGCTTTTGACGAGTGCACTATTTATTTGGCGTAGTCATCAACCTTGAGGAAGAAAAATGCCCTTGGTGATTCTCAGTGTTAATTTCACACACAAGCTACTCGGCTAATAGGCTGCCACTTATTTCATTGCAGAGTCTTGACACATTCCGAGCTCGCTCCCCTGCGAGCCTCTCTGGTGCCCATGGAACACTGCATAACTCGCTTCTTCGATGAGTGTGACCCCAACAAGGACAAGCACATCACCCTGAAGGAGTGGGGCCACTGCTTCGGAATTAAAGAAGGTAAATTCACCGTCACTCTCTAAACAAACCCGAAGCCCTGGAGCCCTCATAGAAAGGTCCCGCTGTGTGTTCACATTGAAGCCTAGAAACAGCAAGGTGGCAGTGTCCCAGCCAGGACTCCTTCAGAGTAAGCGCTGTCATAGCAACATTATCTTTTACTGCACTGAGGTCTCAGCAGTTGGTTAAGCCTAAGAAAATTATGTTCCCTGGCCGGTGTGGCTCAGTAGTTAGAGTATTGGCCTCTGCACCGAAGGGTCGCAGGTTCGATTGCTGGTCAAGGGCACTACCTGGGTTGCAGGTTCAATTCCCAGTCCCAGTTGGGGCGCCTGAGGGAGGCAACCGATGGATGTGTCTCTCTCACATTGATGTTTCTCTCACTCCCCACCCCACTCCCTTCCTCCCTTTCACTCTCTCTAAAAATCAATGGAAAAAATATCCTCTGGTGAGGATGAACCAAAAAAAAAAGGAAAGAAAATGATGTGAATCCAGAGAGTCATGTCAAATCTTAGAAGGCTGCCCTTCTGAGGAAAGGATTTTATACCCTCCCTCAACCTGGGTATTGGGCCCAACTTTTAAAAACCATATGTGAAGAGTAAAACAGTCAGCCTGGTTCTGCCAATGGCAGGTGTCAGAAGAATCTCAGATTTCATCACCAACACCCTGAGGATTGGGTCTTACATCACAAGTTGTTATCCTCATATTATTTCTTTAATCCAAAAGTGACTCATTGCTTCATCTTCAGTAACAAAAATAAAATGAAATAAAGAGCGTTCTTTCTTTACTCCCACAGTGGAGAAATTTAAATTTAGACATTTGTTTTGCTAGGTTATGTCTTAATCTATTTCCTTTTCTCTTCCTAAGTTTGAATTGATATTTATGAGCAAGAATGTTTTTAATAATCAAAATTTGAAAGATGTTTTTAAAAATAGGCAGTCAGCCCGGCCGGGCGTGGCTCAGCGGTTGAGCGTCGACCTAGGATCCAGGCAATCGGGGTTCGATTCCCGGTCAGGGCACATGCCTGGGTTGTGGGCTCGATCAATGACTCTCTCATCATTGGTGTTTCTATCTCTCTCTCTCCCTCTCCTGTCCTCTCTCTGAAATCAATAAAGATATATTTAAATAAATAAGTAAATAAATAAATAAATAAATAAAAATAGGCAGTCAAAACTGCCTGCAGAACGTAAATGAACAGTGAACATCAATTCTCTAAAGCAGAGGTTTTATACATATGTTCACAACATACATGTAGAATGACATGCAACCAAGCAGTAAAGTATGTTCCTCAAAGAGCAGAAAATTCCCAAAAAGAGCTAACTTGTGTGACTTTCACTTTAAAAATATTCTTTATGCATATGTAATATGACTTGAAATTAGAGAGAAAGAGCTGAGAGTATGAGTTAGTTAGGTATTTATTGATAAATAGGCAAGCAGAAAAGATTAGTTCTTTATCTCTCCAATATTATTCTGGGAAATAAGCACACCTGTAATGAGCAAAGAGTGTATATTTTTTTAAGCAACTAGTTCTGTGTATTAGTTGTCCATTGCTGCATAACAAGTTGCCCTAAAGCTCAGAAACGTAAAATCTCCCTCAGTTTCCAAGGGTCAGGAATCCAGGAATCGTTTACCTAGATGGTCCTGGCTTAGGATCTGCTCGAGGCCCCTTCACAAGGCTATTGTCAGGAGGCCTCAGTGCCTCCCCTTGTGGTGCTCTCCTGGGACTGCTAACAGCATACATCAGTTTCCTCCAGAGCGAATGGTCAGAGAGAGAAAGAGAGAATCCAAGACCGAAGCCCTGACCTTTCTAACCTAATCTCAGCAGTGACATAGCATTGCTTCTGCCATATTCAGTTGGTCCCACAGACCAACCCTGCTACAATGCGGGAGGAGGTGCTGGAGGTGGGCATCGCTGGGGAACATCCTGGAGACCGGCTGCCACATGCCATTTATACCCAGTTAGCACAGATAGGAAACTGACAAGCTATTAAGGCCCAGGCTCATACGAATAATGCCAGCTTCCTTCCTAACACCTATTCTATAAGCACAGTACTTATAAATTCAGATACATCCATACAAATGGTTAAAACCGTCTTTTCCAATTCCCATGTTCAAAGGTACCCAAGTACAGCTGCCGGCCCTCTCCTCTCCTTCATTCTGAAGGGAGACTAACTTAGCCGGGGCAGGACGTATTTATGTATGCCCTTTTACATGGCACTTGATTTTAAAGGGGGGTCAAAAGGCAAATTTGAACAGACACCATTTATTTAAAGAAACCGGTTGTGCTTTGCTGGTCTTTCGAAACTCGTGGCAGCTCCTCAGCAGGGGGCTCGCTCCAGCTCTGTGCTGGGCGGCTGTCTGGGAGGAGCAGAAGGAGCTTAAAGTTCAGTGGCTGCAAAGCTCCTAATGGTCTTGTTTGTTCACTGTGGTTTGGCTGGGATTACGTTATTATGAAGAAGGGAAAGAATTATCACATAGTAAACCAATAAAGCAGATACGAAACATTCAGTCAGAACAAGTAAACAAGTTACTGTTTTGGGATGCAGCTAGGGACAGCAAAAAATATATGCATCTCTGTGAGTGTACCCTTCCTTCCCTCGGGGCTAAGAAATCAACAGAAGGACAAGATCACTTTAACCAGGGTTTTCCTGAATTTTAACTGCCTTTGATGTGAACTAAATGTGCTCAAATATTCCAGCTCTGTCATTAGGGTATGCCATTCATCCCCAGCAGGACTCATTTTCCTTCTGGGTTCAATTCAGAGGAGGTGGAGTCTTACTTATTTACTGCCCAGGACATAAGATACTTATGTGTACTTACTGAGATATATCCACACTATCTTTAGAAAAGCCTTCCAAGTGAGACTAATAGGGTAAACGAGTCAGATCATGCAGGTCCTCTGAAGCCAGTAAAAGACATTATTATCCTGGGAGTCCTGGAGGATCACCAAAGCATTTTAAACCAGGGAGTGATTTCATTGAATTTATATTTAAGAAAGATTCTTTTGGTTACACCGTGAAGAAGCCAAAGAACAGTTGAGAAGATGCTGTGGTAAATTCAGGCAAGAGTTGATGAGAACTTCAACCAGGGCAGTTACACCAGGGAAAAGAAAATAGACATACTCAAGATATATAATAGAAATGTATTCAAAATATATTCAAGAATATAAACCTATTCAAATATATGCAAGTATAAATACATTTATAAGTAATGAGACTATTATCCCAATTAAATGAAGCCAGTGCTCAAAAGAAATATAACAAACTCATCACCTTTCCTACTCTTGCAACAAGAGGAAGATTTATATGGGGCAGGAGAATTACCTGGTGCCCCAGACAGGGCAGTAGTTTAGTATGCTTCAAATTAATCTGCTTTAACTATTTGTTCAATAATTGCTGAGTGAGGGTGGGCCATACTGGTAAGGGGTAGTCTTATGTCCCCCAGAGGATGCTGTGTTCTTCCGCAGGTGTGGCAACAAGTTCTTCTCCAATTACCTGATTGGAAATTTGATCTAACTGGCACTGTACCTCTACTTATTTCCATCATATTTCAGTGACCCTTACAGATTAGTATACTTGGACTGCTTGGCTGGGCCTACCCTCAATGCCCTCTATCACTGGCTCTCTATCCTCCATCAGAAATACCTGCAGAGCTTTCTAAATGTATACATGCCCCTGGCCCACCCCTGGGGGACCTGGTTCAGGACGCAGGGCGTGAAGCCTGAAGTTATATATTTGTTTGAAGCTTCACAGGTGATGTTGATGCCTCCCAGGGCTGAGAACCATCGTATTGCCTTATCAATAACTGCTCTCATCCTTCCGCTCCAACATTATTTGTTTCTATTACTACTCTGGCTACTTTCTAACAGTGTGCTTTGTTTTGTTTTCATCTTTTACAGAAGACATAGATGAAAACCTCCTGTTTTGAATTAAGATCTGAAAGGACTCAAACTTTCCAGCATTCTCCTCTGCTCTGACCACTTCTGAAATACATGCAGCCAAGTTCCTTGTAGATTTATAGTTAGCAGAATGTTTGCATGTTTGAGAAGACAATGAGAGTAACTGCTTGATAACTGTGTATGCACAAGGCATTTAACATTAACTTTGGAAATAAGACTTTAACATTAAGTGAAGTCAATATATGCAAAATACTGTGTGCTGTTTGTAAACAGGAGTTTAACTCATCACTCTGTATCAATTTGTGAGATACGTTCCTTTTGTCCGTAATATCATGTGCACGTCGAGAAAATGCAATAATGCTCTTTTGTTGTGAATGTGTATTATTTTCAATGTTTTAATACTCTAATAAAAATCCATAGAAATCCAAACACTTGTTCAAATTTATTTCCAGTCATTTATTTAAACAATTATATGTGAAGATCAGCCCAGGGCTCACACTTCATATCAAATTATAATTATGCTTCCTAAATCCTATTACTTAAAAAAAAAAAAAAGTGTGAGTGTGGTTGGGAGAGGTTTTCCTACAGAAACAAATATTCAGTTTTAACTGGTAGTTGTTCATGAATGTCCTTTGTCATAAAGTAAGTTTATTTTTTAAAAATATATCTTTATTGATTTCAGAGAGAGGAAAGGAGAGGGAGAGGGAGGGGTAGAAACATCAATGATGAGAGAGTCACTGATAGAGCCCGCAACCGGGCATGTGCCCTGACTGGGAATCGAACCCCGATGCCCTGGATCCCAGGTTGACACTCAACCACTGAGCCACGCCCGTCTGGGCCATAATGTAAGTTTAAACAAAAAAATATATATATTGAATTCAAATGCTCTTTACCAAATTCAATTTTAAAATGTGGATGATATGCACTACTTGATACAACTAATTTTAGCTTCTATGCAAGTGTCCATGTGTGTTGAGAGAGAGGGTGGCCCTGCAAAATTTCTACACATTTCATGTCCTCAAAATAAACTCATGTAGAGATAACACAGACAGTGGAGATTCCTGAATTGTCTTGATGTCCAATATAGTCAGAAATAAATATTACTACTGTAAATTGAAGGCAAGAAAATTTGTCGTAAGAGAAAATGTGGGAGAAATAAGGTGGCGGCGTAGGTGACAGCTGCACCCGGCGCCTCCCGCAACCACATCAAAATACAACTAAAATACAGAACCACCATCACTCAGAGCCTCCTGAGATCCGGCTGAACAGAAGCCCCACAACCAGGGAGCTGAAGCAGCACCGAGACCGGGAGAAGGGGCGGAGACGCGGGTGGATCGGGGCTGAATCACAGAGACCCGGCCACGGGCCCACACCCGGTGCCACAGTTTAAACCCAGGAGGGAATCTCGGCAGCGGAGGTTTCCCGGAGGAGGGAGGGGTCCCAGGCCCACACCAGGCCCCCAGCCCCACAGCAGGCCCTCAGCCCAGGGCTCCAGGGCCGGGGAAAGACATCCCCACAACTCCGGGCTGTGAAACCAGCGGGGACTGTCCCTGAGGGTCGCGGAGGCTGAGGGAGCCCCAGCTGCTCCTCTAAAGGGCCCGGCACGGACTCACTCGGACGCTCCCTCTGAGCCCAGCGCCGGGAGCAGCCTGAAAGGACCCGGGACACTCGGGGAGAACTAACCTGCCTGAGATCCGGGCGAGAGGTGGAGGGCGGCTTCCTCCCAGGCAGAAGGGCTGGCGGAGGCCATGGCCCCTGTGGCGAGTCCGCCCCGCACAGCCGGCGGGCAGGCGCCATGTTTGAATCCCAGCACCTGACTCCCACCTTTGGCCCCGCCCCGTGATTCCCGGAGGCCCCGCCCCTCCCCACCTGCAGCTCATCCAGGCCATTTCCAGGGGCTTTGCTGTGCAAGTGGCCTCTCGAGCCCCATGCTTAGAACTTTCCTAAAATCTCTCAAATAAGCAACAGGGGCCCCATACAGCTTGATAAGTGGCCCAGGCCTGGCACTAGCGGCAGCTGCATTGGCTCATCGCTTGGCCTCTCCTGGGCTCCTCCAAGCCCAGCACAAGTAGCAGCCAACTATGGTTTGCTGTGTAGCTCATGTTGGGTGTCCCTGGGCAAGACACTGGCACAGGCTGACTTTGCACCTCCTTGGAGGCCCCAGAGACAGTGCACCTGGTGCTCAGACTCTTCCACCCTGGATTACAACCCTACCACATCCAAGAGTGACACTCAAGGGGCGCACTTGGTGAACACCAAAGCTCCACTGAAGTAAATCCTGCTCCACAGGGGTGTCTCCAGCACAGCAGCTCTCTGGCTGTAGTTGCAGCTGGTCCTCACAGCCGATTGGACAGGGGATCAATTCCTCCCAGGGACGCCAACAGCAACCAAGGCTCAACTACAACAGGACAGTGCACACAGCCCACACAGGGGAGCACCTAGAAGGCCCAGCTCAGGGGACTGGGGAGGCTGAGCCACTGGACCCTACAAGACACCTACTACACAAAGCCACTCTACAAATTCCAGGAGACATAGCAGCTCTACCTAATACATAGAAACAAATACCTGGAAGCAGCCAAAATGTGGAGGCAAAGAAACATGTCACAAAGGAAAGAACAGAAGAAATCTCTAGAAGGGGAACTAAATGAAATAGATCCAAGCAAGCTAACAGATACAGAGTTCAGGATTATGGTTATAAGGATGTTTAAGCAGACTGTTAGGGAAATAACTGAGAAAATCGATAACATAATAAAATACCAATTTGAAATGAAGGCTACAGGAACTGAAATGAAGAATAATTTACATGGAATCAACAGTAGAGTAGAGGACACTGAGAATCAAATCAGCAATGTGGAACATGAGGAAGCAAAAAAAAACCCAACCAGAAAAGCAAAAAGAATAAAGAATCCAGAAATATGAAGATAATGTAAGGAGCCTCTGGGACAACTTCAAGAGGCCCAACATTCCTATTATTGGGGTGCCAGAAGGGCAAGAAAGAGACCAAGGAATTGAAAACCTATTTGAAAAAATAATTACAGAAAACTTCCCCCACCTGGGGAAAGAAATAGACTTACAAGTCCAGGAAGCACAGAGGGTCCCAAACAAGAGGAACCCAAAGAGGCCCACAGCAAGACACATCATAAATAAAATGCCAGAGGTTAAAGACAAAGAGAGAATCTTAAAAGCAGCAAGAGAAAAGCAGTCAGTTACCTACAAGGGGGCACCCATACCACTGTCAGCTGATTTCTCAACAGAAACCTTGCAGGCCAGAAGGGAGTGGCAAGAAATATTCAAAGTAATGAAAAACATGGAACTACAACCAAGATTGCTCTACCCAGCAAAGCTGTCATTTAGAATTGAAGGTCAGATAAAGAGCTTCTCAGACAAGGAAAAGCTAAAGGAGTTCATCACCAACGGACCAGCACTACAGGAAAAGTAGAAGGGTCTTCTTTAAGAAGAAGCTAATGAACAAAAGAATCTGATGAACTAAATAAATCAAGAGACATTGACACATGCAACAGACGATCATATTTCAGAGGAAAGAGAGGGGGGGGGGAAGGGGGGAAGAGATTAACCAAAGAAGTTATATGCATAACCCATGAACACAGTTAATAATGGGGTGAAGGCCTGGGAAGGGGGTGGGAGGGAAGTGGAGGGGGTCAATTGGGGGGGGGAATGGGATACCTGTAATACTCTCAACAATAAAGATAAATTTTAAAAGTAAAAAAAAAGAGAGAGAAAATGTGTTCTCATTTAAGCTCTTCTTTGATAACTATTAAAAATAAAAGACACCACAATAGAGTTTTCTAAAATCTGAAAGACCCTGTCACCCACTTTATTCTACTTAAATTATTTGAAAGAAAATAAAAGGTTTTTTATATTTTTTCATACATGAAATAAAAAACATCAATGCAATTACCTTTGATTATTTCTTTAAATAATCAGAAATGTGTAGTTGGTAAGAGCCTTATCTGTGATAGTCACTGGGAGAATGTGCCCCTAAAAATTTTATCAGAAGGATACCTTTGCCAGAGTTTGTTTTTTATCAGAATAATCTTCTCTGATTAACTTTTTTCTTAGCTCAATGAGTCACTTGTTCTTAACCAGACCACATCACACCATGTCATGTCTAAATAATTAAGTTCAATTTGACTAATCAAAATCTAATTATTATAATTTTTTCCAACTATGGAAATAATTTTAGGAATTATTTCAAAATTTAGAATGATTTTATGTGTAGCTCCAAAGAAATGTCACGAGAGGTCTTAACTGATTACAAATCAAGTTTCTATTTGTGAATTTGCTGAGAACAGTGAAATTGTATTTGGAGGTATTAATTAGACCTAAATTACTGTTTTAAATGTTTTGCATGTTTTAGAAAAATGAAAGGTAATTTTAATGCTAAATACACTACCTAAATATTTACTAAAAATGTCTTATTTGGTAATAATTTTTATTTTGAAAAGTATTATTTAAAAATAGAAAATTTTAGAAGCTTAACTTTTTCTATCTGTTACAGCTCCCATGTGTATCCCTGCCCTAAATGATATATTGTAGAAGGCCTTTAATATTGTTGGTGGTCACAGTTTTTAATTGTGGGTTGTGATAAAGACGTTACTCTAATCCCAACCAAGGGGATGAAGTTATTTTCTCAGTAATCAGTATTTAATCCTATCTCTGTGTAATTGAGATACTCTATAAGTTGGAGTTTCTAGTCTGGAAACAATTATTCAGTTTAGCTTTGAATTTTGTGACTCATATTGCCCATAACCATAAAGGCATTAGTAATACAGCTTAAATACTAGATGAGCATAGAGATTCTAGAAGATCACACTGCTCCTTGAATTCTTGCTCCGAGGGCCATTTGAAGCAAAAGGTAATTTTAAAAAAAGACATACAGTATCATTTGGACTGATTCTGTTTCACTAGGTAAAAGAATGTAAGATATTCTTGTGTTGGATAATTTAATGATTTCTAATAGTTCCGGTTAACAAAGGAAAAAAGAAATTCAAGGATTTGAACCTGAGGAAGAAAGATACAAAGGAGAGGTGCAAAAAAGGAGAGAAAGGGGGATAAGTTGCCTAAATTCAGGCAAAATAAAATAGCACAAAGGTAAATCAGATTTCAGTTTCAAATACACATGAAATAGTTGAAGAGTGACATATATAAAGAGGTATAACTTGCTTCAGATGCTGGGGACAAGTCTTAATAAGAACATGATGAAGTTGATTTTTCTTCCAAAATTCAATCCTAGAGTTCACTGATCTGGCTGGAACCTCACAAGGTAAGTTAATTTGGATTAAATGTGATTAAAGATCATAAAAAGGTTTCCCAACAAGATTTTTCCAACATCATTTCCTTCTTGAGAGATTAAAATTGTCAGTAACAGCATCCAGACCATGTCAAGGCCTGGTGAGTCTCACGGGGTTCGTAGAAGCTCAAGGTGGATTTATTTGTATATTATATAAGAAATCTCATTTTAGCCAGTAGTGCTACATCCCTAATACTAAGCATGATATGACACTGGTGTTTGGAGATTTGTGTGTAGAAATAACAAATTCAAATTACTTCAGGGACCAAACAGGTATAGGCTGAACTGTGAGATTATGAGGAAGGGTAGCAAGTGTGTGCAATGTTATGAGCTAGAGAACTATGTCTTGTCTAAAGGCATTCAAAGTGTTTAAAGTGCTGTCTAGGTTTACAATACCTGAATCAAGAGGCAGAATTTAGCCTGACCACAATTTCAGCACCTCTAACTAAACAGAATAGGACTTAGGCAGAAAAACTGAAAATGATCTCCTAAGCCTTCCATTCCAGACTCGTCCTTCAGAATGAAACTTCTCCTCCTGGCTGGCCTTTTGAGCATTGCCGCTGCTCTGCCCATCCCTGTGAGTACCCCCTTCAGTTGGCCACTTCATTTCCATTCTGGGGACAGTATTTCTGGGCTAGAAAGCATTTCCTCTATGTTTTCATTTCACAAAAGAGGAAAGTAGAATCCAGGAAAGTTGTAGACCCAAGAATGTCCCATTTTTCCCCTCACCCCAAAGGTCTTCCCAAATAAAATCCCAGCTGCACGTGCCATTTGCTAAGTGTGCGACCTTGAGCAAGGAACTAACCCTGGACTCCCTGTCTGTAAAATGAGTTATAAGAACCGCCTGACAACCTTGCACAAACGATAAAAGTGCATCTAAAGCACCGACGAGTCCCAACTGGAGCATAGGAGACTCTCAAATAAACTTAGCAACAGAGAACAGATACTCTGCAGTGATCTAGGACTCAATTACACAGTTGAATTGGGTTTCATTTCCATATCCAACACCCTCATGCTGACTGTAGCAATGTTTTCTACATCTATACAAATGAGATCCATGAGTCTAATCTGTGTTTAATTATAGTCTGAATCCATAGGACACCAAGTAGGCAAGGAACCCTCTTCCCTGCACATTTTTTTTTTTTTTTGTAACAAAGGAGCTTTCAAAGAAGTGAGGGAGCTTTCAAAATTTGTGTTTGGGGATAACAAACTTAAATTTACACTTCTATACTCCCTTTGAACTTCCAAGTGCTTAGAGCTAAATTGAGAACATCCTTGCTTCAAAGATAAAGAGGCATGCAGTATGCAGTCAATCTGAAGAAATATGAACAAAAACATTCTTTGGAAATAAGTTTAAAGGCAAAAAGCACACGTTCTGATCACTGGGCAAAATGAATTCAATTTTTCCTTCGTAGATACTCAGCTGTGTTTTATCTGAGGTGATGGGTATAATGCTCAGGAGAGGCTTGTTACTTACTGTCTCATTTAGAATAAAATCTCTTTGCAATGAGTAATGTATTGCATGATGCTGCTTCACCTTATTGCTGTTATTGTTTTACAAGTTCGAACAATCCGGAGGCAGTTCCAGTGGTCAGGTAAACTTCTAGCTGTATTTTCAAACGGCATGTTCATCATTTTAAAAGTTTGCAATTGTCTGCAATCACTGACATTGTGTTTCGTCTTACAGAGATTTGTCTTTTACCCACCACAAGGACTACCATTTTTCCCTCAGGTCCCTTTTTTCCCACCTCCACAACTGCCCCCGGTAAGTATGGGTCTGAAAAACCTCAACTTGTGAAAAGTATTTATTAGTAGGATGATGATTATGAAAATTTCCAAATTTTAATACAGAAGTATGAAGCCTTATGAGGTTGCACTCCCTTCCCCACACAGCTTGCGGAGGAGTGTGACAAGGGGCTGGCAAACTTCCCCCAAATCTTCAGCCACTTCTTCCAATGTCTCCCCCACTTGCCATCAAAAAGGTGTTTATACTGAATTACTTTAACTATGATGAGGCTAGTGACTCTCCAAGAAGAGAGTACAAATCTCTTTCTATAAACCTCATTCTTTCCCTTTTTCTAAATCACCTTGCTGCTTCCTTTTCTATACAAAGTTTTTTCCAGCTCTCTGTAAGCTGTTCTCACAGGTTACACAATATAATTAGTTTGCTCTTCTTACGGGACCCTCTCCCATCTTTCTAATATCTGGATTCTTATAACACTTTTTAATAAAGGCCAGATCAATGCTAAATACATAATAGAGTTGCCTTTATTCTGTATGTAATACTTTTGTTGGTACAGATAGTATTCATCGTTAATATTTACTGAGTCTCTGCTATATAATAGGGTCTATAGTGAGGGCTGGAAATACGAAAGGTTTAAGTTCACAGTTGCATGAGGAAGAGAGATTCATAAATGAAAAAAACTGTGATTTGCTGAGTGCTTTTAGATGCGAACACAAAGCTGACTTAGGCTGTGGATCAGACTGACTCACAGAGAAGGTGGTATCTGAGCCAGGTCACGAAGCATGAGAAGTGGGGGGGCAGAGGGAACCCCAAATGCTTGGGACAGACCTAAGAACAACATGGCAATTTGGGTGGAGAATGACCAGTACAATGAGGCCGCAACACAGGTTGGAAACGTTAAATTTGGACAGTATTTAAGCAATCATGTTTTGGAAAGTTCACACACATTTTAAAATAGCATCTTGCTTAACTTCTTGCTTAATCACCTAAATATTTTTAAAATATAAACACAATTTTGCATAATTTTGTTTTTATATCTAAATGTAACGAACACCTTCCCTTTGCTTGTATTTAATCTCAGTTTCTCAACTTTAAGTAGGTTTTTGTAACTGAACTTACAGTCCTCAATGGAACATTCTTTCTTAATATTTTCACATATCCAAACTGAATCTTAGTCACTAAATTTCTAAGTACTTTCATTTTAATTAATTGCTAATTATTTTGGTTCTAGTCAAATCTAGGTGCATTGTTTCCCTCTTTTGGACTCACGTTCAGTAAAATTTGTTTTAAATTAATGCAAAATCTTAAAGTCTTGGTTTATGATTAGAATATAGGAATCCCTGTTAACATCTTATTTATAAAATTATGTAAATCTATGTGGCAAAAAAAAAATTTTTTTTTAAATCACCAGTATTTGAAATGGAAACTCTTCCTTCCACCAGGTGGCAGAATAGTGTTCAATATCAGGCAGTTTCCCGTTTGATTACAGTTTCCTCTAACGGGGGAGATTGAAGTTGCTGTGACCTGAAGAGGAGAATCTATTGTGCCTCCTCCTTTGTGAAATGGCTGAACAGGAAAAATCAGGGAAAGAGTGAACTTCAGAGAAACTGATAGATTTGCAAGAATTATCAACACATACAACAGATTCCTGGGCCTTAGGCTTGACTAATTAAGCAAAATAAGCATACCTCCTGAAAGAAAAAAATTATGAAGATTTAAAATCCACTAGAATCTAACATCCACCAATTAGAAGATGGGCTCCCTGAGAGCACATAATTGTTCAACAAATACTGGATGGGTGGGTGGGTGGGTGGGTGGATGGATGGATGGATGGGTGGATGATGGATGGGTGGATGATGGATGGATGGATGATGGATGGATGATGGATGGATGGATGGATGGATGGATGGATGGATGGATGGATGGATGATGGATGGATAGATGGATGATGGATGGATGGATGGATGGATGGATGGATGGATGGATGGATGGATGGATGATGGATGGATGGATGGATGGATGGATGGATGGGTAAATGGATGCATAAATGAGAAGAAAAAAAATGTTCACATTTTATTTTATTCACAGTTCACTTCTTTTCTTTTTTGTAGTTTCCAATTCCTCTTCCTTTTCCTTTTCCATTTAATCCAAATCAGGTAATTATACTTAAAGTTCCCTTTTTAAAAGTATTTAAATGAATACAAAACTTGAAAATTCTTTAATCAGAGAGGAATTTGATACCAAGAATTAATGGTTGTCATTCTTTCTGGGGGATCATTAGTAATTGATATTTTGCCTGATTTGAGTCTTTTAACATATAAATCTCACATACCCTTGAAAACTACCTAAGACCTCAAGTTTTCTTAATTATGTAGAGGGAACCTAAGACGCCAGTAGAAAAAGCATTTGAAGTCAGATAACCTGGGGGTGCAAGCTCTGCAATTTAGTACTTTGAAGTAATCTCAAACTCCTTTGAAACTTACTTTGTTCTAGAAGAAATAGTTAAAATTATTTACTTACAAAGTCCATTTTACCTCTTTAATTTTATGCTTACATTTGTCATTAACATGAGGAAAATGAATTCTTGTAAAAATGGAATCTGTTCTAAAAGCCTTTGAACTAGATTTAAGATGGTCATGGTATAAAAGGATTGTTGAAATTTTACTTTTGACCGAATTTTATTGAATCAAGAATAATTACATATGACAAGACTGACTCATTTCACAAACCAAAAAAACAAGTTGTGTATATGATGGCAATTTTTCCTAAAATTGTAGGAAATGACATTAAACTTTTCTTTCATAAAGAAGTGATCCCAAAATATAGCCTTTTTCCAACCCAGTAAGCATAAGTTTAATACTCTTTTCAAAAAGAGCATTACATCTGGAGCCAACAACAAAAAAAATGGGGAGTAGGCTACGGGGATTTACTTAAAATATTAGTGAATATGAATTTCAAGGACACAATTTTAGAAATGCTAAGAATTCTAAAAAGCATGTTTTCATTAATCAAGTTAATATAAAATGTATAACATAGAAAAGATAGATAAAATGCTGAATTACACTGCCTTGATTACTTGATTCTTTCTTTTATTTTAGATCCTGACACCTAATGATCTTATATCGGTAAATATATTCTAGTCTGTTAACCTATAAAGTTTATAAAAATATTACATTCAACACCCTACATAAGATGAGCCAGTTCATCATGAAAATTACTGTCTTTATTATTCAAATTCATTTGGAAACAAAATAAAGCATGTCTGTTAAATTCAAAAATGAAAAACAATATCAGTGCCTGCGAACAGTTCTATGTTCATTAATTCAATTCATCCAAACTATACATCAGCAAAACTACCTCTTCTACCATTGACAAGGGTGAAAGTGAAGTCAAAAGACTTAAGTTATAAAATGAACTGCTGTAGGAGATGAAATAGACTTGATTATTTCTTCACTAGCAAAGCATTAGCATCAACCTATAATCAAAGATAAAAATTAATCTTATCCTAATCTTTGACAAAGATTATCAAATCTAAATCCCAACAGATAATTTCTTACTGAATTGCACCTCATTCAACTTTTTAAGGAGGACTTTTATTGCTACAATATGTTATTCAGAATCTTAGTTTACAAAAACACAGGAGAAATACTCGGGTGAAGTTACAAAAGATATTTTAAAATTCTATTTGCCGGTCTAAAAAATACTTTTCACACTTAAACATTTTCTGAAATCAAGACACATCTCAGCAGATATGTACATTTTCATCTAGAATCTTCTTTTTCTTTAAAAGTCTATCATTAACTAAATGGTACGTTTTACAATTGTGGTATCTTAGAATCAGGGACATATAGTATTTTGTAAAAATGTCAGACAGTCAGGCCTAAATCATCTGTGCGCCCGAGTTAAAATTTTCAAGATTCGTCTATACAGACTGTTTAAAGTCTACCATCTTAAAGAATACTAAAGTGTCCCAGAAACTTTTAGGACAAACAGGTAGCTTCTGAGCCTAAGAAGCCAAGTCTTTTGAGTTCAAATAGCTAAGTGCTCTTCCCACAATCCCTTCTGTTTAAGCAGCATTACAGTCCAACTCCAAAAGGAAAATCAAAAATTCTAGGGTATTTCTAACTAAAAATGTTTTAGGAAACTACTTTCAATGATTAATTATTGGTAATTACAAAATTAGCAAATTCATCTTTACATCAAAACATGGTTAAACAAGTACTGGTGTGGTTAAAAATCCTAAATTCTAATCTCATTGTTAAAATTAAATTATCTATGTGACCATGGGTAAATAAATGTATGTATCTGACTCCAAGGTCCTTTCCAGTGAAAATATTGACTCCTCAAACACGACTCATTCAGATTACCTAGATCTGAACATTTAATGCCTATTTATATTTTATTCTTCTGAACTTTTAAAAAGCGCCATTGGCCACAACCCATCCTGGAAGAAATCCTGATAGAATAATTTATAGAAACTGCTATATCTTCATGGCCATAAGCTTTTTTTCTCTCCCAGTGATCCTAGTTAAGTCAGGGAGCAGGAAAAGGCACCCTCAGAGAACAAACATTACCTCAGGTCAGGTCAAGAACCAGTGGGGACAGTTTTCTACAAATAGAGATTTGCCTTGGTTGAAAGATCAATCCTTTGAGCAAACAGCCAGTCTCTTAAAAGAGAAAGACCTCATGTGGAAGCTACGAAGCAATACTTTTCCAGTGAAACTGGTTGTGTAAGGAAACCCTTGGAGCAAAGCATTCATAGTTGTCCTAAAATGTCGGTTCAAACATCACTCACATGGGGAACTTGTATAGCTTACGAAAGCACTTGTATGGATGCGTACACAGTGAGTTTCTTAACCATTCATTTCAATTCTCTCTCTTCAGGTATAGTGAATAGTTACAAGGCGATTACAGGAAAATAGTTCTGCAAATTAAGGGAATTTATTTTTGTTTGTTTTTTCTGTTTATTAGCATTTATTAACACCAACAGTATTAAGTTAAACAAGCAAGTCACTAAATAGCCAAGGTGTTAAATTGTCTCTGGTGTTACAGGTGACTTTTTTACCAATTTCTCCATTTTTTAATTATAGTTGACAGAATTAAGAGAATTTAAATTTAGATACTGTGTATTCATTTTAAACTCTTACATCATACAAATAAAAAACTAAGTAGTAAAACGGAATTAATTTTTCACTAAAAACAAAGATTTTCATATAGAAAATATTTTAACTTATCTATGTTCTAAGTTAAAAATAAGTTCAAAAAATAAACCCACTGACAGCACTGATCATTGATTTTTCTTCTTTCACAGTTAATCACTTCTATTTTGAACCAACTCCTGGTAAGTCCATATTAATGTCTAAGCTATTATAAACTATAAATCTATTTAATGAAATTAAGATAATATCTTTACTTTTTTATTTTTAGGGCCTCCTTGGGGTAAGACTTCATTTCTATGGTTATGTTGATAAAAGTATAAAAGTAAGTGACATTTAATCTCAGAAAAGGTAAGAATAATTCTTGGGAACCATAAAAACATATGGCAAAATCAAACCCAACTGATCTAACCAAATTAGAGCTCATGAATTATAAACTCAGTTTCCTCCAAGATCTTTAGATTAGAATTTCTGCAGGTCTAAAAGGTATTTTTTTCATAATGCCCATGGTATTAGACATTTCTGTTTACAGAAACATATGCAATCTTAGGTTAAAAAGTTTCAAACAGTAAATTTTACCTCAAGCTTATTGTTTTCTTATGGACAATTCATAGTCAGCAGTGAGGAAAGCCTGTTGTGAAACTAGCAAATCTAGAAATGTCTGCTCTCAAGGCAGGGCAGCCCGTCTCCTTAACACACAAGCATTGGCTCGCTGGATGAAAAGGCTACGATACGAACCTTGAGGCTTCCACTTTGAGTCTCACCCAAGTTTGCTTTCATTAAAACATATACAAGCCCAGCCAGGGTGGCTCAGCAGTTGAGCATGGACCTAGGATCCAGGAGATCGAGGTTCGATGCCCAGTCAGGGCACATGCCCGGGTTGCGGGCTTGATGCCCAGTTGGGGGCATGCAGGAGGCGGCCGATCAATGACTCTCTCATCATTGACGTTTCTCTTTCCCTCTCCCTTCCTCTCTCTGAAATCAATAAACATATACTTAAAATAAAATATATACGGAAAAGAGATCAGGTATTTTTTAAATATCTGAATTAATGTCAATCAAAATTATGTACAGTATGTATTTAATCTACCTAGAGAGAAGCTGATGAATCAAAATACAATTCCAATATTGAGAAAGGAACTGGATTTCACCTGTTTGCCTTCTAACAAGTTTCACTGCCCTCTAGTGCTTATTTAGTGTTTCCTACCAATTAAATGTTCTTATCAGGTCCTCAAGTTCCAAGTAGGAAGAATTATGTCTATATTGCAGAAAAGATAGTTGAGGATTCAATTTATGAACATTTAGGTAGAAGAGAGCCACATTATTCTCTACCTCCCAATATATAGGATCATACCAATACTAATCCATCAGCAGGAAAATAACCCTAATGTGGGAGATAAGGGAGGAGGCAAAGGAAAAATTATGGCAAAAATACCTTCATATAATAACTATAATCTGTATCATTTATTTCGACAGAAATAATTTTCTCACTACTATGTCAGAAGTTATATAAGGTTAGTGAAAACTCCTTTCAAGCACTATTATACATTTTAAATATTTTTATCTTAAGAGTTTAATAGCTTCAGATTGTATACATATTGGTAAATTAATATGGAAGTAGGTGTAAACAAGACCAAATTAATACAAATGCATTCTTCAAAGGATGTATTTTAAAATCAGTTTATTAAAACTTCACAAATATTTTAGAATATACCAATCACTTTAAGTCCTTATACTGTAAGACAGAGTAGCATTTAGCCCCTGAAAGTGGTTAGAGTTTCAAGTGCCCCCTTTAGCTACCAAATATTTCGATTTTTAGATAGTTGTGATCTTATGTAAGTTTAGCATATGCTTCTATTTGAGTTTAGAAAGCTTTCACATCTCAAGAATACCTGCTGGCAAGACAAACACTACTTATCCTTAGGTTAAGATATTATCAAATAAATTGTCTTTGGGACAAATTATGCAACCCATTTCAACAATGCTAGCCAAATCAGACGTGGCCTTTAATTTCAAGTCACAAACCATAACTGTATTACATATGGGTAATATTACTATTAAGTAATATATAATCTTCCAAACCACACACCTAAAGTAACATCATACAAGCTTCATAACCTTAGCGAGAAATACAGTAGACAGTAAGTTTTGGAACCAGGATTCAAATCCTAGTTCTGTCCCTTACTGAGTAAACCTTGGGGCACCCCTTCTAAATACCACTTTCATCTGTGAAATGGGAATACTGCCTAACTTCACAGGACTGTTGTGAAGATTAAGTGATATAATATAGATCTGACAAATGGTATCTATTATTACTATTTTACTAAATGTCTCTAAAAAACAAAAATATTCTTTATATCTCAAATATAAAAAAAGCAAATACATAAGCAATATTGCCTAGTAATATAGGAACAGATACTACTCCAGAAATGTTTTAAGCTAAAATTTTAATCCGGTTTTTCTCTATTATAGATGGTACTGGCTACTAACAGTTATCAGAAGATATCTACTTCTATCTATAATTTATAGTAGCAGTTTTATCATTTTGCAAACTTTATAAATGTTCCAGTGAAAACTCCCAAGTGCCACAAAGAATTTATTATCTATAGACCATGTGCTTCTGTTCTTCTTTAAATAAAGTTTTAATATAACCTAGTATCTTTACTAATGTCAGTTTAAATGTATCAAAACTGTTAAACAGTCCTAGCAGGTATGGCTCAGTTGGTTGGGCTCAAAAGGTTGCCAGTTCGATTCCCAGTCAGGGTACATGCCCGGGCTGGGGGATGGATGCCCGGTGGGGGATGTGCTGCAGGCAGCCCATGGATGTTCCACTCTCACATCGATGTTTCTCTCTCTCCCTCTCCCTTCCTCTCTCTCTAAAAAATCAATAAAAAATCTTTTTTAAAACAACTATTAAACATAAGTATGTCATTCTTGAAGAAATTGCTCTAACTTTCTCAGGAGCTTTTGTAAGCCATTTCAATTTTACAGAATTCTCTGCAGTGCCAGAAAGAAGCAATTCCTTCCTGCCAAACAGTAGAAGTAGAATCACTCTTTCATGCTGGGAGGTAGTCCTACCCCTCATCTGATGAGCATGTCATCCTTTTCAGGCACAAGTCCCTTTTTACATACCCAGGGACCAGGATTCTAAGGATTTTAGGAAATTAATACTGTACATGAACCTTAAAACTCTTCCAGAGGGGTTCAAGGCAAACATCCAGAAACCAAACATTCTAATTTTTCTCGGCAAAATTGAGTCACACTCTGGGAAAAAAGCTTCCTGTCAGTTCAGTTTTACCACCAAAGGAATTTTAACACTAAATCAGAAAAAAAAAAGAAACCCAAAATCTTGTGATTTACCTTAGCCCTAGTTCTGTCCTCTAGCTACAGAGTAATCCTAATACCATTTTCAAGTGTTTAAAGAAAAGACAACCATGTCTCTATCCCCTAAATCTTCTTTTCTTCAAATGTCCATCTGTGGTCCAACTGAATGAAGATGGAATTAAGACAGACCCTGCTTCAGGCTGGCAAGACTTGATATCATGGGACAAGGCAGTGTTATTTTCCTTTCTCCCCCCACCCCCAAGAACACCCAGAACACCAACTCTTTTCCTTTTCTCTGGGAATTATGTTAAGTGAGCCCCTCAAAAGCCTATTTCAATCCCTAATATGGCCTACCTAACAAAAGCACTGACCCCAACGACCTCCCCCTCTGTCTGTCTGACTTCAATTCCTTTTTGAACATCTATTTGAATTCATTTATAACATACACAGTTACAACAGAGTAAAATAAATATATTAATTTACATTACTAATTTCCTAGACATGTTTTTACTTCAGAATTTTTGAAAAGGAGAACATAGGATTCATTCATCTTTATTGACTAAAAGAGGGCTGAAATTTTCTCCTAAAACTGAAGACTCTAAAGACAAGAATACATAGTTTCCATTTTTGAAATTGGTTTCAACAAGATCATATGAAGCAAACTGAGAAGCAACTAATTAAAAGGTAACTCAGATTACAGGATGGTGGTGCCCGGAAAGGAGCTGGGTGTGGCAGGCATATCCTTCAGACCACCAAAGAGTGGGGAACAAAACAACAGAACCGACAAACAAGAACCAGGCGGAAGTTATGGCGCATCAGAAATTGATCTTAATTCATATTACGATTCTTCAGAGCATCCAAGCTGTTTAAATCTGGTTAAAGGCATGCTTAAGTTGAATACATATAAAATATGATTGTTAATATTTCTGACTGGAAAGCAGAAAATACCATGTTGCATTTCACCATATTTACTAATCTTGTTCTGATGTAAAACTTTCTAAACGAAAATAGTTTTTAAAGTGAATAAAATAATTTCCAAGTCACCACCCCTGCCCACTTGCTCATATGAGTTCTATGATGTTGTCTTCTTTGCAGTACATGTTCCTTTGTTGGCTTCTGGCTTAGATGAGGTTGTGAGCTATAACCCACGGCAGTCAGTTTCAGAGTCCTCACTCCAGTGTGCGTCTCGTTTCTCTGCCACAAGTTTGATGAACTGAGAGTGACTAGCATAAAGCTTGAGTTTATCACTGATGTCCACCCACTTCACTTTTCCAGCATCATCTCCAGCTTCGAGGGTGAGGTTATCCATTATCTCACCTGGTTACCAAAGAAAAAACATCATCAAGAAAAAATAATTCATTTATTCATTTCTTTTTAAGCATAACTCTGTATCTTCAAGTATTCTTACTAAAAATAAGTAAATCACTGTCTTAGGTGGCCAAGTGAATTAAAAACTAGGATATTCCAAATTTTCCAAATGCCCAAATTTTAACCAAGTTTCTAAATTTTAAGTAGAGGCACCAGTAAGAAAGCTTTTCTTTTTAGAAAGTAAGAATATTACCCTAAAATTTTTTCATATTAAATAAGCATGAAAATAAATTCCAGAGGAATTCAAGATTTAAATGTAAAAAAACCCAAAAACAAAAAAACAATTATTGGTGACTTGTTGTATAGTCTTAGGGTAAGTGAACATTTCCAAGTATGACACCAAATCAGAAAACATAAAAGAAAATATAATTATATTAATTAAAAATAAGAGCTCTCAGTCACTCCTGGGAATGTAAATGGCATACCTCCACTGCATAATTTGGCAATGTTTATCAAATGCTTTTAAAATGCAAATGCTCTCTGATGAGCGTTCATCCAATAAGGATCAGAGTGCCTCTTACGCACCAGATTCTGTACTAGACACTGAGGATACAACGAACAATCCAGCAATTCCACTTCAAAGAATTTATCCTAAGGAAATAAAAATACAAGCCTATTCAAGTATTCAAGCAGCATTATTTATAACCCAAAAGGAAAAAGTGGACATAACCAAACTTTCCATCTACAGGTCACAGATGAAACAAATGATGGGACAGTGACACAATGGACTTCCACACAATCATTAAAAATGAAGCAAATCTGTATATCTTGGCACAGAAAGATGAGAAGCAGTTGTGAAGATCACAGCCCAGGAGCCCAGGCTCACTAAAAGGCTGATTTCTCCTGTGATTCTCCTCCCCACACCTTACACCACACCAACAGCACTCCTGTGTAGTAACAGGGGAATACATCGGAAAGAAATGCATGGCTCAGAACTTACTTAACAAGCCTCTAGGGAAACCCAAACACTACAGGGGAGACGAAAACAAGAACACCGTAGAAAATTTTAGTTTCTGACACAACTACAGCAAATACAAGCACAGCCTGACTCAAACATAAAAAACACCTCACACCGAAGGCCTTTTTGCTTCAGCTCCTAACCCTTTTCCTGAATATATCTTGTCTAGCTTTCAAAAAACACTACAAAGGCATACTAGAAGGCAAAAAGCACGGTCTGAAGAGACAAAGCAAGTGTCAGAATCAGGCTCAGATGGAGCAGAGATCTGGGAGTTACCAGGCCAGAACTACTTTAAGTGTAAGCAGAGAATAGGAGGGTGAAAACCGTGATTTGAGTGAGTCAACCTCTAGAGCACCCTTAGTCACTGCTTTTAATTAAATTTATCAGTACGTAAGTCGTACAGACCTGCTTCTAAGTGACACTTGCATGCTTCTCCCTCTGAAATATTTCTAAGTTCTTAATACCAGGGTGAACTCTTCTAATACTTTGGTTAGGGTAATTGCATAGCATTCATGGAAATGGTGCTAGGAGTTTCCCCAAGTTCAACAAGCAAAAGCATAGAATGTGAAAGTGACAGATCTTCTAGCCCCAGCCAATTTTATAAGTAAAAAAAAGTGTGTCCAAGAGAACAAGTGATTTGCACAAAGTTACACAGCTCAGAAAAGATTCAATGAGTAGAACATTCAGTTCTTTGATATGTTACCCTCATTTCATTATGCTACAGAGGATAACAATATATTTAAAATGTCATCCAATTTAGTAATAAAATGTTTCAAAAGAGGCCATTCGCCCTGGCCAATGCGGCTTGGCTCATTAAGCGTCATCCCAGGCACCAAGAGGTTGCCCATTCAATTCCCAGTCAGGGCACATGCCCGGGTTGTGGCTCAGTCCCAGGTAGGGGTCGTGCAGGAGGCAGCTGATCAATGTTTCTCTCTCATTGATATTTCTCTCTCTCTCCCTCTCCCCTCCTCTCTAAAATCAATAAAAACACATTCTTTAAAAAAAGGGCCGCCTGGCTGGGCATGGCTCAGTGGTTGAGCATTGACCTAGGATCCAGGCGATCGGGGTTCGATTCCCGGTCAGGGCACATGCCTGGGTTGCGGGCTCGATCAGTAACTCTCTCATCATTGATGTTTCTCTCTCTCTCCCTCCCTCCCCTTTCCTCTCTGAGATCAATAAAGATAAAAAAAAAAAAAAAAAAAGGCCATTCAATATATAAAGATCATAATTTTTTCCCCCAATACATCCCCATTGACTTCAGAGAGAGAAAGAGAGAAGGAGAGAGCTGAAACACCAATGATGAGAGAGGCGTCACTGATCAGCTGCCTCCTGCACGCCCCCAACTGGGGATGGAGCCCGCAACCCATGTGCCCTGACCGGGAATCGAACCACGGTCTCCTGGATCCTAGGTTAATGCTCAACCACTGAGCCATGCCCAGCCAGGCAATAATAATTTTTTAAGATAGATGTCCCCTCTCTTTTTATAACAGATTTTATTTCCCCAATCCCTGCAAATTTTTAAACCCATAGACCAGAAAAAGCATTCACTTTAAATTTTTTTAATATCTGGAGTGTTTTTTGGTATTGTTTTGTTTTAATAATGCATGTGCGGACAAAAAGGGGTCACACACTAAACCTGACAAGCCCAAAGGAGGCCTAGGCCTGGGTGGCAGCCTTACAAACTCAGAGGCCAAAAGTAACCACACAGGATGGTCTGAAATTAAAACTTTTTAACTAAAAGCAGTTTATGGTGGGTAGTCATGTCCTAGGCTAAAATCTTCCCTGACAAAAGTCAATCTTCACCTCAATTGAGCCTGTCTACTGTCTTTTTTGCATCTACAGTAATATACCTTTGGAATGTCACAGTAAATTCCTTTTCCTGGACCCCTCAAAGCATAGGCAACCACAGAGCAGAGACCACACATCCCCTCACTGTTATTGTTATCGTGGTAATTGTTGGCTGTTAGCTATCCTGTACCCACCTATGTAAAAGAAGTATGTGTCTATCACTTTACTTTTTATCCAATCCCAGAAGTTTCCCCCCTCCCCTCACTTTGCTTTTCCCTGCCTCCCTAATCTGTCACCAACAGATTTCATGTAACCCCTGAAGCCTCCTCTTTTGACAGTAATGTATAAAACAAGGTCCAAAACTGACATTTTTCTGGAGCATTTCCTCCATTCATTGAGGTTTTGCTTCCCGGAAATTGTCATCAGTTTGGCTCAAATGAACTTACAAAAATTCTCTATAGGTTTGAATGTTTATTACGTTGACACATGCATGTTATAAAATTATTTCAAACAGTAAGACAGATATAAATCCTTTTTTTTCATTCTAGCCACACTTCCTACCCAAATCTCCAGTTGCTTTTGTTTTTATTTTATACATATGGACTTATACAATTTGACAATTTTAAGGCACATAATTTTAGTCCATAAATTCAATCTTAATTTTATATACTACCAATGGATTAAAGAAAATTAGATACTGTAACACTTTTAAGGCTTTCTTCTATGTATTCTTTTAATTTTGGTTCATATAAATATAATCCTATAATCAGTATTTAACTGGCTTAAGATGCTAAAATAGTCCAGACTTAATTATGCCCTAGCAGACTGCTAAACTTAAACTGATCCTCTAACCCAGTCAGTTTAAAAAACATAAGTAAAATTACCTGTTTCATCATGATAGTTCACAGCTTCTGTCTCCATCCATGCATTATCAGTGTTTCGAGGATCGTCAACATATCCTTTATATATCTATTTTTAAAAGGAGGCAGACAAAAAAATCAGTGAAGGGTGAAACAGGAATGGGTAGAGCAAAAGCATGTTACCTTCATAAAATCAGCAATGTAAATACTCTGCTCCAAAGAAGTGTGCATATAATTAACTTAACTGTTCACTTAAAACAGTTAAGATGATAAATTATATGTTAAGTGTTTTTTACCACAATAAAAAGAGAAATATAAATACCATAAAACCTTTAACATAGCATTCCTTATGCTTATTTTAAATTTCACAGGGAACAATATTCTCAAAAACCTTTGAGGGAGCTTTAAAATTCACAAAACCCTCAATACCTCAGATTCTAATTCCAGAATTTAGTAACAATAATATTTGAGCCATATGGTTTCTTTAAAGTCTTTATAATTTAAGTATTCTTCTGCTTTAATAATTTCTGTGATTATCATTTCAGACATACAAAGACAGATTCTTCTAGTTAAACGAGATCTACAAAGTTAAATATTAGTAAAGACTAATATTTAAGCTATTAATACATGAAAAGATTGGATCCAGCTATTTAACAAAATGTGAACAAAAAAACTGGACAATACAGATAATTAAGAAATCACAATTCTAGAAAGAAAACAAAGCAATCCAAACAAAAGCCAACTAAAAAAGATTAGGAAATAGGTCCTTTTCCTTATTATTAGTGTGCATATGCTTTTCAAGGTGATTTTTAAAATCTTTACAAAGGCTATGTAGACAAAACAAAAATGGGACTTAAATGGTTATAAACCAGAGAAACTCTGAATAACATAATTTCAAATGTAAATGTCCTTTCAAAAGAGCTGAATTCATGCAGAAAAAATTTTTAATGTTTTCTATTGGATGGGTGAGCTCGGTGTTACATTAGCTCACACCCAGTCTAAAGAAAGCCTAAGAGAAAAAAATGTATTATAATAAATGATGCAAATGAAGTAAAGTTGGGCTATAAAACTAAGTAGAAACCTATTTACGGTGAAGATCTACTGCAATTTAAGTTGTTTTTATGAATACGCATTACAAATATACAAGTAGTTCACTTTATTCAGAAAATAGAGAATGATCTACCAGATTTCCAGGTGAACTATAAGTAATTCTCACTAATGCACAGGACCAAATCTTTCCTAGGAACCACCATTTCTTACCACTAGATGTTCCTGGCTGAAGAGTTTATGTAACTGTTCCTCTAATTTTCTTTTTTCAGCACTGGATTTCTGTAAGGAGTTGAGAGCTTCCTCACCAAATTCTCTTTTCAGTGTAGCACTAATCTTCTCTCCTGGATCCACCATCCCCTGAGAGGCACATTTTTGTTTACAAAAAAAGAAATAAGCTTTAATTCATTCAACAAATATTTACTGAGTGACGCAGTGGACATTTATCTTTTATCTGCCCATAATCAGGAACCCTATTCTTCTGTCATATACTCTTTCCTAAACCATTTGTGCCTAGTAGAAGCAGCCAATCAGGGTACCTCATATATATTTGACCATAGTAATTGGTCCAAGGATAGCCTATGGTAAACTGAGCCAATGAGACTCCTTTCCAGCTAAGGAAGGAAGGCCTGGAGGCAAGAGTGAAAAGAGAAAGTTGATACTTTCCCCATTGCTCATTCAAGTACACCCACACTGACCTCAATGTTCCTAAGATGTGCCAGACATACTCCCACTTTAGGGCCTTTGCACCTGCTCTATTACTTCTGTTCAAGATGCTTTTTCTCCAGACATCCACATAACTCACTCATTTACCACCTTCAGATCTTTACTCAAATGTTACCTTCTCAGGGAGGCCTTCTCTAACCACCCTGTCTAAAGTGGCAAACTCCCCAACACTTCCTGGTCCCCTTCCTTAATACATATAACCTTCTAGCATACAATTATTTATCTTATATTATCTCTCTCCCCCCATGAAGTGTGAGCACCAAGAGGACAGGGATGTTGGTTCATGTTGCTCTGTTGGATCCTCAACGTCTAAATTAGTGGCTGACAAAATATACTGATGAATGACTCTCAAAATGATATCAGTGATAACAGTTCCCTGACTGATCAGAATTTCAAATGACAATAAAAATATAAACTCCTATGATAAAATCACTATTGCGTTTTGCACTCAGCATTGAGTGAAGTTTGACTACTTGGCTTGTAATAAGTAGCCTAAGCTTTTATCACAGTCAGCTGAGATATTCATTTCCATTCCATTTTTATCTTATAAAGAAAAAACCATTCTTGCAGATAGTGGTATGTGTATAAAAAGTCAACCTCTTGTCAGACTATCTCCATTTCACATTATGGCATTAAATATAAAACCCTCTGCCACACACATACATGTTTTTTAAAAGCCATTTAAAATATACCAGTGACATCAAGTCACCAAAAGTACACTCTTCCTGATATTATGGAAATTTTTAAAACTACAAGAAATAGTAAGTTATCTTTTTTATTATGTCTAAAGTTATCAGAATTCAACAACAAAAATGCTAAAAATCTTACCTTGGGCTTGGAGTAGGGGCTGATTTCTGAGCTGGGACCCAACATTAATGAATACCTACTTTACACCAATGCTTGCATGCTATCTCTAGTAATCCTATGAAGTAGATATGATCATCTTTATTGTAAAGATGAGGGTCAGAACTCTGAATCACTCAGCTCAAAGTGGAAAGGCCAGGACATGCGCCTCTGTCTAACTCCAAAGTCCATGTTCTTTCCCAAGGGTTTCAGATTCAGACTCAGATTCTAACAACCTTGTTGTATTATCCTACAGTTGTTATTGACAATGACACTTCATTTCAGTGATGAATGACAAAATAATTACTTATTGAAGTGGTGAGGAATGGAGGGTAGATGGAGTAGAAAAGATCCACACACAATAATCTTTTGGTAAATAAAGCAACTAAAACTAAAAAGAACTTAAAACATTAATTTGATTTAATTTTAATGCTCACCCCTGGGATTGCCCATTCTCCGCAGTCTTTCCTTTTGATTGCAACAAACTGTAAGATGTTTTTCCCAGAAACGGGGTGGGTGATTTTATTTCCACTTCTATCCCTTTTCCATCTGTAAATAGTAATGTAAGATCATAACCAATTTAGAACAAAGACCAAGGTTCTATCTAAGCTTGAGTCAAAGTTATAAAGATGTATTTCTCTTTATAACAGAGTACACATAAATTTACCTATTTCAGCTTCCTTTACCAAAAAGTATTTTGTATTAGAAATATGTCTACTTTCCATAAAAGATATTGTATTCTCCATAATAAAAATTCAGAATATAAAGTTTTTACAGTTTTAAAATACAACCAAAAAAAAGAACTTTAAAAGCACAACAGAATTTAAAGAGAGGGTCATAAAAGCTTTGTTTTTTAAGTCCATAGATCCTTTTCAAGAATTACAGGTAGTGTAAAAGATCTGGTGATATTTGCTTTTCATAGTTCAGAAAAGCAGAGCATATGACACAGGTTCAGCTGTTCTCAAAAGTAGTGCTTCTTAATCTTTTTAAATATATTTTTATTGATTTCCGAGAGAGGAAAGGAGAGGGAGAGAGAAAAAAACATCAATGATGAGAGAGTCATTGATTGGCTGCCTGCTGCACACCCACTACTGGGGATCAAGCCGGAAACCCTAACTGTGCCCTGACTGGGAATTGAACCTCCATCTCCCGGATCATAGGTCTTCGCTCAAGCACTGAGCCTCGCTGGCTAGGCAACTTCTCAATCTTTATACCTCTTTTTAATTAAAAAAAAATCTCACTCTACCCTTAGTTTAAATTTAAATTTGAATTGAATTGCATGTTTTTAAAAAAGTATCAAAGCTATGTTAACTTCAGAATGCACTTTTTCTAACTACAGCCTCTTTCCCAGAGATGTTGATAAATCTCCCCTTCCCCTCCCCTACCCCCACCACATTTAACTCCCTCCACCCAATTTCAAGAATTGTTCTAATAACTCTCTTAGGCAAAGATAAAGATTTTTAACTTCTAATATTAAACTAAAAAAGAAAGCCTATGGTCTAATTATTGTTCTGCAGGAGATTCAATGAAATAAACTAGTTTAGATATGAGTTTCCAAATTTCTTTATATAGTGGCTGACTACCATATCTAACCCATAATTCCTCCCATGGAAGAGCTGATAGTCTGGCAATGGAGCTAGGGATGTAAGTGAACAGATTATAAGCCACAGTCACAGTTTGATAAGGACAATAACTAGAAATGAAAGAAAAATTGGTACAAGAAGACAATATCTGTTTTTAAGGATGCCAGACAGAAAAATCAGAAGCAAGAAACAAAGTTGTAAAATAAAGTGATGTGTTAAAGGAACAGAGTTCCTAGTCTTGCTTTTTGAGAAAATTGTTTACAATATCTTTCACTGGAAAAAAATGTGTTTAAGAAACTGAATGTAGCCCTGGCTGGGTGGCTCAGTTAGTTGGAACATTGTCCTGTATACCAAAAGGCTGTGGGTTCGATTTCTGGTCAAGGCGCAAACCTAGGTTGCAGGTTCAATCCCTGGTAGGGGCCCTTATGGGAGGCAATTCATGTTTCTCTCTTTCTTTCTCTCTCTCTGCCCCCCCTTCCCCTCTCTAAAAAAATCAATTTAAAAAAACATACCCTCAGGTGAGGATTAAAAAAAAAGAGAGAAAGCACAATATTTACAGCCAAATACCTCTGATTCAAATTTCAGATCTACAAGATTTAGGCAAGTCACTTAACCTCAGTGAGTCTCCATTCAGGTCTACAAAACAGATATGTCAATACCTACTTTGAGGAGTTTTGTGAGGAAAAAAATGTAAAAACTAATAAGAGCACCTAGCAAAATGCCTGGAGCAGAGCTATATTTTTTAATCATTTGTTTAGTCTTGTTGATTCTTCAACATCTTTCATTCTTTGTTTCCTTCCTTTGCCACAATCACTCCTCTATTTAGAGGAATTCATCATTTAACATACGCATTACTGACACAGCAAAGAACATCAACCTAGGAGTACGGCTGAAAGCTAGGCTCCACCACTTGTGAGCTCTTTTGTAGCCTGGACGATCTAAGGCTTCAGTTCTCTTACCTGTATAATGACAGAGTTATGCTCAAAAGTCTGCATTTCAAAAACATGACATACAATCACCATGTTTAATTAGAGCCATTATTTGGTTTACCACAGATAAAGATAAGCTAATTAGAGACTATCTTTCAAGTCTCTGACTTCCCTTGCTGCTTCGTGTCCCCTTACTAGCATTCCTCCTTTAAATGCTTCACACCTTCCTGCTTTTAGCAAGCCTCACCAAAATTAGAAAGAAACTGATACTGCCATTAGTATTTACTTACATTATTTTACTTATATTCATTAATAAGAATATATTAACTCTTCCCATCTCATTTAACCCATAAAGTTTCTAAAGGAATTTAGGTGGATAGATAGGTATGTTGATCGTAGATAGGTTAGGTAGATAGATGAGTGGGTGGGTAAGTGGATGGATGGATGAATAAATGGGTGAATAGAAGATAGATAAATGGATAGATGGAAGATAAAACTGAGGTGGGATGTAAAGGGTTAAGAGTAAAGATCCCTTTTGAAAGAGGAACTGAAAGAGCAAGTAAAAGAATCAGATGGGGTGAGTATTGGTACCTCTTCCAGTAACATGGAAATAAGAAAAATAGGCTGCTTTCCTAGAGTTACAATATGAAATCATTATTATAACTTAGATCAGAGAAAAACAAAGTCTCCGGGAAGAAAGAAAGGCTCTTAAAATATCAAAACTAAAAAAGTAAGGATATTTAGGTCATATGCATTATCTAAAGAAGAAAAATAACAATTACATGTGATAAAGGGAGTTGGTCAGTGAAAAAATCCTAAAAATAATTGAAAGTATGACAGAAATGACAGAAATTTTCAGATGTGTTAGAAACATGGTTTCTATGGAGATTTACGCTAAGTCAATCTAAACTTGAGATTCACCCATCTTTTTTATTCTGATTTTCGCTTACCAGGGGACCTTCAGAATATGATTTTGGCCTACCAGGTGGATCTGCTCAGAAAGTGTGCCTTTTCCCTGTTCTGAAACCTTCAGTGTCTCCAGTTCACACTTCTTCACTTTGGCATTTAATATTCTCCACAACAGAATTGTATAAAAATTAACTTAAAGCTCATTTACCACCCACTAGTCTCCTACAAGGGTGTAACCACGCTGACCTGTTCATCATCCCTCAATAATCAAACAGGAATGTGTTACTACGAGGCTTTTTTTCTTAGGCTTCCTCCTGTCCCCCACCCACACCTCAAGTTCAGCTCCAATCCACCTCCTTCACGACACCTTTCTTGGGTGTGCCAGTTTACCATCATCATACCCACATCCAATCTTCTCATTCTCTAAAGCACCCTGCATCACCCACGTTACGTTGACATGTCTTATTTCTTATGTTCCATCTTGCAAATGAAGCCATAGTTCTTCAATGACAGGGCTAAAACTTAGAACTGTTATACTTGTTTATATCCTCCAAAGCTCCTAATCAATTCTGAGAACATATAGATGCTCAATAAGTATCTGGTGAATTAACTTTGGTTAGATAATGCCTAACCTGCTTATACAATAAAGAACTATAGCTTCACACTAAGATCACATCACTATAATTTTACATAGTCCTTTTTAATAGATAGATTTTGTATGTGTACTTATGTATATATACATGTTTGTATGTGTCTATATAAATACATGTATATAAACATTTGTATATATACAAACACATAATACAGGGTATCCCCCAAAAATGTATACACACTTTGAATAATTATATAGGCAGTGTTTATTAAAATACACTTCATTTTCAAAATGCAATAGAACCTAAGGACATAGTGTGTATACCTTTTTTGGGGATATCCTGTATATACATACGTGCATATCTATATAAGTATATGTAAACACGTGGTTACAGTTATTATAGTCTGTATTTTTCCAATCACTGAGCTCCCTGCCACTGAAATTTTTTTTAGCTCTTACCTGGTTATGATGGGATCTGCGGCATGATTTGGGCCCCATCGCCCCAAAAGCCCTCTGCCAACCAAACCTGTCCGTCCCGCAGGATTTCTGGGGGGAAAAACAAAATCAACTGAATGGGTTCATCTTTTTTAACCTAACTTGATATGGCCCAATAAAGGGTAGTAAGAGCAATAAGAAGAATACAGTATCTCCACCCACCCAAGTCCAGTAGCACTATCATAGCTAGCACTGAAAGCACACACTGCCTTATGTTTTTATTTAACTTTTCTTTTGTGCATGTCTTCAGATCGGGGCTTGATCCAGGAGCAGGATCATTTCCAAAGCTGCTCTACAATATAAGAATTTGTTTGTTTTCACCTGTGCTCCTAAGTTCAAAGTGAAACCTTGCTGGACTCTTAAATCTTGTAGGATGAAAGGCTCTGCACCTACTCATCTCTCTCTGAAACAGTGACACTTTATTCAGGGCACTCCCCTCCTCTGCACTCTCTCATCAGCCTCTCTCTACTCTACTCTCCTACAACCCTTTCTATTAAAAAAATTTTTTTTGTTACATATTGAAGTCCACTTTTCCTTAGTGGGTTCTGAATTTTTATTATCAGTAATATATATTTTTTAGCATATAAGGTAGTAATATTACTTAACATTTCAAGATTTCAAGTGTTTCAAGTATTCAATTTTTAAAGAAAACAATTTTAAAGAAGAAAATTTTGTAAAAATGCCAATTTACCATTTAACCTAATGCCAACCCAATATCACAAAGTCTGTCAAATAAACATAACAAGACTCATGCAGGAGCGTTTTTCTTCCAATCAATATTCCTTAAGTGTTCAATTTTCACCATTATGTATCAATGAAATGCCCCAATCTGCAATCTTAACCTATTTAACATTATTTCTTGAGAATGTTAGTTTTAGAGATGACTATGCATGTAACTTGTAAATTAGAAGTTTTGGGAAAGACATACAGGCTACTGTATAGCCTGAGAAGCAGAGAAAGTTGTTTGCAGAGGAGAAATGAAGGCAACATATAAAGAAAAGCAGAGATGAGGCAGAGAGGCAGTCCTGATGGATTTCCAATTTCACCCTTTCCTAAAGTTAGCTGAATTTCTGCTTGAGATGATCCTATAGCCCTACAGTAAAGATAAATCTCACTGTTGCTCTAGGCAAGCTGGAGCCGGCTTCTATTTGTCCAAGAGTCTAGACTAAGGGAACATGCGATCTTGCCTTTGCTGCTTAGCCTTTTGTATGTGTACTTATCTTTTAATATATTTTACCAAGAAAAGAACCTAAGGAATGTCAAATACAAGGACAGTTTGACTTAAAAAGATCCAATAACACAGAAAGGTAAGTTACGACTAAAGAAAGAATTTAGCAAAACTGAAGGGCCAGATTGCAGCAAAAGGAGCTCTTATCAATTTCCTTGTCATGAGGAACAAAGAACACAAACTGCAACGCTTTACAAGAAGAGCCATGATTACAAATCTGTGAGCCTTCCTGTTTTATTCGGGACATGCTAATTTCTACATTTCTTCTAAACTTTTATAATGGAAAATTTTGGAGTTGTGTAGAAAAATCAATTTTAAAAGTATACAAATATTCTTGGTATTACATTATTTGGTTATTTTTACTTTTACTCTTATGTTTGGATAATTCTTACTTTAAGGCATTATCACATTTAATAAATAACTACTTAATATACAATTTTTAATCCTTTCTCTGTTAATTTATTCAATTAATTATTTGTAACTTCAAGGTTGAGTTACAAAAGGACGCATTCAAATCCTGCCTCTGCTGCTTATGAACTATAGATATGCAAATTGCTTACATTCTCTCTCTTTATCTGTAAATGGAACTAGAAATATCCACCTACAGAGTTATTGTGACGATTTAATTAGATCACATATGTAAATTATTTTGTACAATGTCTGGCACACACAAGCACTTGATAAACGTTAATTATACTTTCTACGTTTTGAAGATTCACTACTGTAAAATGTTCCACTCCCAGCACCTACCTAGGTCTTCCGTTTTCAATCTCATACCGGCCATTCTGGCTCTTTCTCTCAACATGCCCGTCTTTTTCATTAAACTTGGGAGAAAAGTTACTTTCACTGTAATGAGAATACCAATGCAAAATAAGAAATAATGGTCCAATACTACCAACAACTTAATAATGCCAGTCAACCTGTTATTTACAATAAGTAGTATCCCTGAAACTAAAATTTTAAGGCTTATTTTTCACTTACAAATCCATCTTACTCCTTCAAATCAGTTTCTGAGAAAAAAAATCTGTTAACCAAAACACGTTATAATACAAGGATATGTATCATAATCCCTCTGGGAAGGACTAATGGCAGAAGAAATGGACTTCCTCCCACATGCTACAAAAAGTCTACATTACTGTTAGCAAGAAGGAATTGTCTGTGTGCAAATTATGGCAATTATTGGTTCCTACGCAGTTCCAAAAGTAAGATTCCTTCTGATATCTCTATTGTCTCAAAGTAATTTTAATTTTTTCAAATGTACAGACTATAATTTTTATCAAAGTAAACCTACAAAACAGTGAATTCATCCCACAAGCTTCATAATAAACATAATGTAAATTAAAATAGATATGCTGAAAATGTTCTAGATCTTAATTTGGGTATTAGTTACAGAACTATATAAACATAAAATTTGACTGAGCTTCACCTGCACGCTTAAGAAGTGTGCACTTTACTGCATTAATGTCAGATCTCAACAAGAACATTTTAAAAACATAAGTAAACTACTTTCCTTACCATTATGAAATCACTGACATAACTGCATGTCAGTGAATAAAAAGTTGTATAGCACTGGATAGTTCCTGGACAATTCTGACATAAGTTTCACTTTTTCCTTCCTTTAATTCCAGTAAGTGAGCACAGAAATATTTGTGCTCTGTTTTGGGAATAATTTCCAATTTAAATAATACATACATTCTCTCAAGACTTCTAACTAATCTTCCATCTAACCCACAAATAAAAAGAATTAAGTGTTAAAATTATGAAATTATAAAACCAGAATTATAATGCTCTTGGGTCTCCAGAAATTAACCATTAAAATTAAAAATCACAAACTTAATTACAATTAAACCATTAATGTTAGTAATAAAGCTTGATTTAGATGGTGATATATATTCAACTGTTAAAAAACTGGCTGAAGAATAAGAAAATGTACTTGATTTTTCTATTTACATTATATAGCACCCCTGCCAATGTCATTAATTTTAATTGTGCATAATAGGTATTTATAATGCATATGTAAATATATTCATCCTCTAAAATCAGGGAAATGGAACTTATTTAAAGCTAATAATTTCTCCACAGGTGAGCTTCATGACTAATTCATAATCCAAATACTATCACAAAGTTACAACCACATCTTTGGATAAAATAAAAAAACTGTGCGTCAAAATCAAATGACAGCAATAAGTCAGTGGTAAAGTTTAACAACCTAATGAAATAATACGGGATCTATCCAACCAGCAATTTTTACTTAACTGACTAAATGATGCCTTCAGAGGACTATGATTTACAATAAATTCATCGATTAAATCAAATGTATAAAAGGATTCTAAAACTAGGAAGTTTAGCAGAGTAGTTTGTTTTTCTATAAAGTAGAAATAACAACCCTGTTGCCTTCCAGAATACTTATAAGAATAAAATAAAAATAATGTTTATAAAACATTTAGTACAGTGCCTACCTCATAGGCAGTATATTAAAAAAAAACATTGTATTTATTAAAAGGAATATAAATATAAAATATGAGTCAATGTAGCACTTTAATGACTTTAGGCAAAGCATTTTTTGCTTGATTTTTTTGTTTTCCTCTTTCTGTCTCTCCTTTATTGATTCCTTTTCTTTTCTTCACACTGCTCTACTTTTATCATTTGGAATATAATTTCTTAATAATTTGGAAAATATTTCTGAAAAACATTTTCATTACTTCAAATACAAGTCTAGCTCTGTTGGAAAACAACCACAAAAGATGTTCTATTGATAACCCAGACAGAAAAAATGAAAATAGATACTTGTCATTTCATACAACAAAATACTCTGTAGCAAAATAGATATACACATTTAGAATGATCATCGTAAAATCTCCCCAAAAATAAATGAACATAGACTATCTAGTTTTGGCAAGAATTCAAGCAATGTGGAAAACAAGTTATAACAAAATCAAGCACTAAATAAAAATAGTTCAGCTATCAAAATAATTATTTACAAATGCAACCATTATTTTCTCTAAAAACCTTACACCCAGCTAATTTGCTCACCTGATCTGAGGATCTGCCCACCTAGGTCCAGCCAAGACAGAAACTGCAGTGTATTCCACAGGATTATAGTCTTGCCACTCAACAAGCCAGCCTACTTTCTCATTAGGAACCTGGCTGCGCTGAACTTTTGAACCTGGGTAAGGAGATGTCCGAGCCTTGTTGTGGGAATTCCCTTTGACACCATTAGAACCAGACATCACGTTGGAGTTAAGATGAAATCCACAGGATGAAAATGAGTTTCTGGGAGGAAAAAAAAGAAAAAAATATATATATATTTTTAAATATATCTTTATTGGTTTCAGAGAGAGAAAAGAAGAGGGAGAAAGAGAGAGAGAAACATCAATGATGAGAGAGTCATTGATTGGCTGCCTCCTGCACACCCCTGACTGGGGATTGAGCCCACAACCCGGGCATGTGCCCTGACTGGGAATCGAACCCCGATCACCTGGATCCTAGGTCGATGTTCAACCTCTGAGCCAAGCCCGGCCGGGCAAGAAAAATATTTTAAATAAATACCCAAAAAAGTAAAAATAAAGAACCTAGGTAGGAACAAGATGGCGGCATAGGTAACAGCGGTACCCGCCGCCTCCCACAACCACATCAAAATTACAACTAAAATAAAGAACAACCATCACTCAAGCCTCCTGAATTTGGCTGAACAGAAGCCCACAACTAGGGAACTGAAGAAGCACCCAGACGGGTGGGAAGGACAGAGACACAGGGCGGAATCCAGGCTGAACTGCGGCATGGCCCCAGTCCCACGGTTTACCTGGAGGGATATATCAGTGGTGGAGGATTCCCAGAGGAGCGAGGGGTCCTAGCCCCACAGCAGGCCCCCAGCCCAGGGTTCCAATACCAGGAAGAGAAGTCCCCATAACTTCCGACTGTGAAAACCAGCAGGGATTGTGACAGAGGGACAAGGAGGCTGCGGGAGTACCATACTCTCCACTTAAAGGGCCAACATACGGACTTACTCAGACGCGCTCCCTCTGAGCCCCATCGCCAGGCAGCAGCTTGAAATGACCCTGGGACATTCGGGGAGGAACAAACTTGCCTGGAATCAGGGAAAGAGCTAGAGGGGCAGCTTGCTCCCAGACAGAAGAGCTGGCAGAGGCCATTGCTCCTTTGGCAAGCCCCCCCCCCCAAGCCAGCAGGCCAGTGCCATATTTGAATCGCCAGCACCGGACTCACATCTTTGGCCCCACCCCGGTGATTCCCGGAGGCCCCGCCCCTCCCCACCTGCAAGCTCGTCCAAGCCACTTCCAGTGGCTTTTCTATGCAAGTGGTCTCTCTAGCCTCATGCTTAGGCCTTTCCTAAAATCTCTCAAACAAGCAGCAGCCTGCCCCATCCAGCTTGATAAGCGGCCCCAGGCCTGGCACTAGTGGCAGCCTGCATTGGTTCATAGCTTGGACTCTCCTGGGCTCCTCCAAGCCCGGCACAAGTAGCAGCCAACAACGGTTTGCTGTGTAGCTCATGTTGGGTGTCCCCGGGCAAGGCACTGACAGAGGCTGACTTTGCACCTCCCGGGAGGCCCCAGAGGCAGTGCACCTGGTGGTCAGACTTGACCACTTTGCATTACAACCCTACCACATCCACAAGTGACATACTCAAGGGGTGCACTTGGCGAACGCCAAGCTCCACTGAAGTAAATCCTGCTCCATAGGGGTGTCTCCAGCACAGCAGCTCTTTGGCTGTAGTTGCAGCTGGTCCTCACAGCCGATGGGCCTGGGGGTCAATTCCTCCCAGGGATGCCAACAGCAACCAAGGCTCAACTACAACCAAACAGTGCACACAGCCCACGCAGAGCAGCACCTAGAAGGCCCAGCTCAGGTGAATGGGAGGCTGAGCCACTGGACCCTACAGGACACCTACTACACAAAGCCACTCTACAAATTCCAGGAGATATAGCAGCTCTACCTAATACATAGAAACAAACACCTGGAAGCAGCCAAAATATGGGGGCAAAGAAACATGTCACAAAGGAAAGAACAGAAGAAAACTCCAGAAAAAGAACTAAATGAAATAGAACCAAGAAAGCTACTAGATACAGAGTTCAGAATTATGGTTATAAGGATGCTCAAGTATATTAGTAAGACTATTATGAAAACAAGTGAGACCATCGATGACATAATAAAGTACTAATCAGAAATGAAGGATACACGAACTGAAATGAAGAATAATTTACAGGGAATCAGCAGTAGAGTAGAGGACGCTGAGAATCAAATCAGCAACTTGGAACATGAGGAAACAACACCCTACCAGAAGAGCAAAAAGAATAAAGAATTCTGAAATATGAAGATAGTGTACAGAGTCTCTGGGACAACTTCAAGGGGCCCAACATTCATATTATTGGGGTGCCAGAAGGAGAAGAAAGAGAGCAAGAAAACCTATCTGAAAAAATAATGACAGGAAATTTCCCCTATCTGGGTACAGAAATAGACTTACAAGTCCAGGAACGACAGACAGTCCCAAACAAGAGGAACCCAAAGAGGCCACAGCAAGACACATCATAATTAAAATGCCAAAGGTTAAAGACAAAGAGAGAATTCTAAAAGCAGTAAGAGAAAAGCAATTAGTTAGTTACCTACAAGGGAGCACCCATTCGACTGTCAGCTGATTTCTCAACAGAAACCTTGCAGGACGGAAGGCGCAAGAAATATTCAAAGTGATGAAAATCAAGAACCTACATCCAAGATTAATCAACCCAGCAAAGCTATCATTTAGAACTGAAGGTTGGATAAGGAACTTCACAGATAAGTAAAAGCTAAAGGAGTTTCATCACCACCAAACCAGTATTACATGAAATGTTGAAGGGTCTTCTTTAAGAAGAAGCTAAAGAACAAAATAATCTGACAAAATAGACCCAGAGACACTGAAGCATGCAACAGACAGTCATATCTCAGAGGGAAGAGGGAAGGGAGGAGAGATTAACCAGAGAAGTTATATGGATATATGTATAACCCATGGACACAGACAATAATGGGGTGAAGGCCTGAGGAGGGGGTGGGAGCATGGTGGAATGGGTCAATAGGGGGGAAAATGGGACACCTGTAATACTTTCAACAATAAAGATAAATTTAAAAAATTTAATAAATAAATAAATAACCTAATTGAAAGACCCAAAAACATACTTTTCAATTTCAAAGACTTAAAATTCAGAAAATTCAAATTTGATGCATATTTGTATAAAGGTCCAACATCTGTGAAAAATTATTTTCAAATATGAAAATTTGGAAAATATTGCTAAACTTTACTAATTGGAACCTACACCTAAATTTATTTTAGTTGCAAAAAAAAGGACAGAAGTTTACTTTTACGAGCACAAAAATTGGGAAAGAGAAGTCTGTTATGAAAATTCAACCATAAAAACATATGTAGAAGAAAACTGTTTAAGAATACATGAAGGAATACATTTTTTTAAAGAACAGTCTACAGTCTAATATACATGTGTAAAATGTATGGCAAAAATAACACAAATGAAGTATAACTGGAAAATAGAAATATACTGTTAAAAGGTTCTTACATTGTGCATGAATATAACACTACCAAAAGTCGGACTGTGATAAATACACAAACTATAAACTTCAGAGTAAAACTTAAAGTAAAATTAAGAGGCATTAAATCTGAATTAGATACCACAAACAACCTTAATCTTTATCTCACAGCATATACAAAAATTTTTCATGTCTCCTCATTATTTTTAAAATAAAGATTAAAATTCCTAATGACCCTAAAGTAGGACATCTAAAGTACAAAATTCTGAGAACGTGGTAAACTGATGACAGCTTCATGACCAATTTGCCCTTCTAGAGACAAATAGTCTATGCGACAAACACCAACTTGACGGGTAGTGAAATAAGTCAACATCATGTGCCTCCTGATAATCATGCATTTCTTAAGTATTCCTTACAAGAATATTTGACCAGAGTCTAGACATGAGGAACTATAGAACATACCCAGGTTAAAGGACATCTTACAGAATAAAAATCTTTACTCTTTAAATTGGTATGGCCATGAAAGATAAAGTCAGAGGAACTCTTAGAGATACATGGAGACTACAGAGACATGAAAATGAAAACTAATCAATGATTTTGGATTGGTTCCTAAACCATACAGGAAAATAAAATTGCAGGACAAGTAGTAAAATTTGAATGGGGTTGTATGAATAAATTTAAAAGGTGATATAAAAACCTTATTTTTTTTCATCCAACAAAGAAAAGCTTAGGACCACATAGTTTCACTGGTGAATTCTATTGAACATTTAAAGAAGAATTAACATCAATGCTCCTCAAGCTCTTCTAAATATTGAAGAAGAGGAAATACTTCCAAATTCTATGTGGCCAACATTATTACCTTGATATCAAAACTAGACAAAGACACTACCAGAAAACTAGAGAACAATATCCCTGATGAATATCAGTGCAAAAATTCTCAACAAAATAGTAACAAACAGAATTCAAGAGTACATTAAAAGTATTACACACAATAAACAAATGGGATTTATTCCTGGAATGCAAGAATGGTTTAACATACAAAAATCAATCAATGTAATACACCACTTAAACAGAACGAAGAAAAAAACAATGCACAATCATCTCAATTGATGCAGAAAAAGTCTTTGTCAAAATTCAACATCCTTTGATAATAAACACATTCAACAAACTAGGAATAAAAGGAAATTATCTCAATGTAATAAAGGTCATATATGAAAAGTCCACAGCTTTTAGGTTTGATGATGAAAGACTGAAAGCTTTTCCTCTAAGATCAGGAATAAGAGACCCCAAATAGCCAAAACAATCTTGAAAAAGAAAAACAAAGATGGAGGTCTCACACTTCTTGATATAAAACTTACTACAAAGCTACAGTAATCATAACAGTGTAGCACTGGCAGAAAGACAGACATATAGGCCAATGGGATAGAATAGAAAGCCCAGAAATAAGCCGTTACATGATTTTTCTACAAGGATGCCAAGATCATACAATAGGGAAAGACTTTTCAACAAGTGGTGCTGAGAAAATTAGATATCCACATGCAAATGGTTAAAGATGGACCTTTACTTGAGAGCATATACAAACATTAACTCAAAATGGATCAAAGACCCAAATATAAGACCTGAAAATATAACTCTTAGAAGAAAACACGTCAGGAAAATTTCATGACATTTTTCCAAAGAAGACAAACAGATGGACAAAATACATGAAAGGTACTCAACATCACTAATCAGGGAAACACAAATCAAAATCACAATGAGATACCACATCACACCTGTCAGAATGGCTATTATCAAAAACACAAGAAATAACAAGTGTATTGGCAAATATGTTGAAAAAAGAGAACCCTTGTGCATTATTAGTGGGAACGTAAACTGATGTAGCCATGACAGAAAACAGTATGGAGGATCCCCCCAAAATTAAAAATAGAACTACCATATGACTCAGCAATTCCACTTCTAGGTATTTAAACTAATTTGAAAAGATATATGCAACCCCATGTTCACTGTAGCATTACTGCATTATTTATAATAGCCAAGATATGGAAACAACCTAAGTGTCTGTCCATCAATGGATAAATGGATAAAGAAAATATTCCACACACAATGAAATATTCTTCAGCCATCAAAAATGAAATCTTGCCATTTGCGACAATATGGATGGGCCTTGAGGGCATTACGCTAAGTAAAATAAGTCAGATAGAGACAGACACACACCATATGATCTCACTTATATGTGGAATCTAAAAAAAAAACTCACACAGAGAACAGACCGATGGTTGCCAGAGGAAGGGTTGGGGAACAGGGGGCAAAGTGAGTGAAAGGAGTCATAGGTACAAACTTTCTGCTATAAAATAAATAATTCATGGGGATGTAATGTACTGCTTGGCAACTATAGTAAACAATACTGTATTGCATATTTGAAAGGTGCTAAGAGAATATATCTTAAAATTCCTATCACAAGAAAAAATTCTGTAACTATGTATAGTGACAGATGTTAACTAGACTTATTGTGGTGATCATTTTGCAATATATACAAATATGGAATCATGTTGTACACCTAGTGATATAATGTCTGTCGATTATACCTTGATAAAAATACAAATTTATTATCTTACAGTCTGTAGGTTAGAAATCAGACACGAGTCTCACTGGATTAAAATGAACATGTCATATTGACAGGGCTGCATTCTTTTCCAGAGATTTTCGAGAAGAATTCATTGCTGTGCCTTTCCCAGCTTCTAGAGGCCACCCCCATTCTGTGGCTCTTGTTCCCCTTTCTTCATTCTCAAAGCCTGCAACAACAGAATCTTTCTCTGATTACTTTTCAGCAGTTACAGTCCTGTCTGACCACAGCTGGAAACATTTCTCCAATTTTAAAGACTCATGATTAAATCGGGCCCAACTAAATAATCCAGGGTACTCTCCCCTTCTCAAAGTCCTTAACCCTAATCACATCTATAAAGTCTCTCTTGCCATGTAAGGCAACATATCAACAGGTTTCAGGAATTAAAATGTGGACATCTTTGGGAGCCATTATTCTGCCTACTACAAATGTCTATACTATTTATTATATGAATATGAGAAAAATGTAGAAGGATATCATCAGGTTCTAAACATGGATTAGAGAATATAGCGTAGATATGGGAAGAAGGAAACGGAAAGAGGTGAGGAAAAGAAGAGGGAGAAGGAAACGGAGAAAAGGAAGGAAGAAGGAAGGGAGAGGAGAAAGGGAGGGAGATGGAAAAGGGGAGTCGAGGGAAATGAAAAAAGGAAGGGGAGCAACAGGTGAGAGGGAAGCAGTGGGCGGCAGAAAAGGGGAGGAGGGAAAAGGGGTAAGAAATGAAACAGGAGATAAGAGAATGGGAAGCAGGCAAAAAAAAGAGAGAGCGCCTATTCAAACACATCAAAGAAAAGGAGGAATGGGAGGAATGAATGATAATGCTTATGTATTTGGTCAATTTATGTAATTGTATTTGCATAAAGAAACTTCCTTTAGTGCAGCCATGGTGGGAAAACAGTATGGAGTTTCTTCAAAAAATTAAATATGGAAATGTTGTTTGACCCAGTGATCCCACTTCTGGGAATATATTAAAAGAAACCCAAAACACTAATTCGAAAGAAATTATGCACCCCTGTGTTCATAGCAGCATTATTTACAATAGGTAAGATCTCAAACAGCCCAGGTGTCCATCAGTCTATGAGCTGATAGAAAAGCTGTGGTACATTTACACCACTGAATACCATGCAGCTGTAAAACAGAAGAATCTCTTACCCTTTGCAATAGAATGAATGGACCTGGAGATTATTATGCTAAGTGAAATAAGCTAGTCAGAGAAAAACAAATACCATATGATCTCACTTATATGTGGAATATAATGAACAAAATATACTGATGAACAAAATAGAAAAACAGTCATGGATAAATGGAAGAGACTGACAGCTGTTCATCTGCTGGGAGACGGGTTGGGGATGCAGGATGAAAAAAGGTGAAAGGAGTAAGCAAAAGAACGTATATATATGTGTGTGTGTGATATATATATATGTATATATATGTGTGTGGTGTGTATATATATATCACATAGACCCAAACAACAGTGTGGAGAAAGCCAGAGGGAAAGGATGGTAGGGGGTAGGTGGAGGTGGGCAAAAGGGGGAAAAATGGGGATGAAAAGAGACTTTGTTTGGGGCGATAGCACACGATGCAGTGTGCAAATTATAATTTGTTGAGTTGTACACTTGAAACCTGTATCGTTTTGTAAACCAATGTCACCCCAATAAATTCAATAAAGACATTCCTGGATCATAAAAAATAAATTAATTAAAATTTTTTAAAAAAAGAAACTTCCTTTAAAAAATATCAAAATTCTTGCTCTGGCCAGTGTGGCTCAGTTGGTTGGAGCGTCTTCCCTTACAGCGAAACGTCAGGGGTTCAATTCCCAGTCAGGGCACATACCCAGGTTACGTCCGATCCTTGGTCAGGGTGCATACAAGCAACTGATGGATGTTTCTCTCTCATCATCTAAAAGCAGTAAAAACGTATCCTCGGGTGAGGATTAAAAATATTACAGTTCTTAATCCATCCAGCCCACAAGGACTCCCTACCACACTCCTCACTCCTCTGTAATTCTGCATGCTGACCTATCAGTACATAAAAACTCCCCCGGTTCCCTGCCAACACGGGAAGCTACATGCTGTGCTTTCTGGGGAACAGCTATACTTCCTCCTCCACCCAGCTAACTTGTATCCATCCCTCACATTAAGCCAAAGTTCACTTCCTCAGGGTGGTCTTCCTCCCTAACTCCCTAGGAGAAATAAGCTCCCCCTGCTATGTGCTATCAGAGCTCCATTATACTTTTCATGGAATTACCACAATTGGGATTTTACTTTAGGGTACCACCTGATTTATGCAAATGGAGAATAGGGAGCATGTCTATTATAGCTCAACATTATATGCTGTGTCTGGCATAATGCCTGGCTACTCATACATACAAGTCCTTCCCTGAAAGTAACAGGAAAAGCCCAAGTAAGTAAAGACCAAAATTTCATTTTAATTGGTGAAAAGGAGTTTGATTGGGGCTTCATCTTTAAAAATAAATTTTAAAATTATGAAAATAAATTTTATATTAAGTAACCTAGGTTATAACCAAATCTATATACTAAGTCTTAGAACAAAGAATTAATCAAATATTTTGTTTTCAACAAACTCGTATAACTTCATAATAGAGCAACCTTCACTTTTCTTTTTACCTTCACAAATCATAGGGGATAATTTTGGCCAAAATATTAGAAGCCTTCATCAAAACTTTCCCAAGACCTCCCTTAATCCTTTGATATTCAAATCATTCTTTCTTGAAACTATCCTTTCTGGGCCTTTCAACTTTTTTTTTTAATATGTTTTTATCGATTTTTAGAGAGAGAGAGGAAGGAGAGGGGGATATAGAAACATCGATGAGAGAAATGTCAACATCTATCGACTACCACCAGCATGCCACCCTGCCAGGGATCGGGCCCACCACCTTGGCATGTGCCCTGACCAGGAACCAAACAGGTGACTTCTTGGTGCATGGATCGACACTCAACCACCGAGCCACACCGGCTGGGCCTTGTCAACTTTTTTTTAACACGAGCAATAGTATTTTATTTTCCATGTACCTGTTTCTGTGAACTGAAGAACATAGCCAAGGTTTCTACCTGCCTTTTTTTTTTAATAGACTATTTCTTAGAGGAAGTGTAAAATTTTATTTAGAGCAGATGTAAGTTCAGAGCAAAACTGGGTGGAAAGCACAGAGCTCCTAAATAGCCCCATCACCCACCCCCAACACACACAGACCCTCCCCCACTATCAACATGCCCCATGGAGGGATAAATTTGTTTCAATAGATGCACCTACATTCACATTATTATCACCCAAATTCCATAGTTTACATTAGGATTTACTCTTAGTGTCATATATTCTATTGGTTTGGACAAATGTATAATATGTATCAGCCATTATAGTATCATATAGAGTAGTTTTATTGCCCTAAAAAATCCTCTGAGCTCTACCAGTTCATTCCTACCTGCCCCCCACCCCAACCCCCAGCAGTCATGAATATTTATACTGTCTTCATTTTGCCTTTTCCAGAATGTCATGTGGTTGAAATCATAAGTATGTAGCCTTGGTTAATTTCATTTAGTAATATGCACCTAAGCTTCCTCCTTGTCTTTTCATGGCTTAACAGCTTTTTTTTTTTTAAGAGTTGAACAATATTCCATTGTCCAGGTGTACCAGTTTATTTATCCATACACCTACTGAAGGGCATCTTGGTTGCTTCCAAGTTCCAGCAATTTTGAATAAAGCAGCTATAAACATCAGTGTTCAAGTTTTTGTGTGAACATTACATTTTCAATTCATTTGGGTAAATACCAAAGAAGGTGATTGCTGGATCATATAAGTTTTATGAGAAACTGTCTTTTCTTCTTTAATTCTTAACTGGTTTAATTATTTCCTATTCTTGTTTGTCTGTACCTTTATATGCAATTCAAGCTGTTCCCCTCATCCTATTTGAAGACTGAAACAACTGCTATTTCATTTTGCACTGAGTTAGCATCTGTAAAGTCCTATCAAACACCCAATAATCAGGGAAAGCCTGACCCATAAAAAAGTTAACAATCCTGGAGGCGCTCTTCAAAGTGTAAGGTGGGAGAATGGTATTGGACATGTGACTAATTTTATTAAAAGTGGTAGATTCATTATTTTCATGTTATGATGATTTCTGCTTGCCTAAGTTGCTGTAGCTTTGGAAATCCAAATAATGAGCACTCAAAATAAGATCACCACACAACCTAAACCCATACTCAGTAAAAATGAACATATATGCAATATGTGTATGCAAATAGATTTCAGATACAAAGGTTCAGAAAAGCAAAATTTTACATATGGAGCCCTAGTCTCTAACTCAATTCTATTATAAAATTAGAGTTATTTTTCATGGTTTAGGAGTAGGGTAAGAAAAAAGTCAAGGGTGTTAATGAGATGCCCAACAGGAAACACTGATCTTGTTCCACTCTATCCCAACTAAGTATCAAAAATGTTTTCTAAGTATGAGGCTCTTTGTTCCCTGGTTTAGCATTAAGCATGTGCAATTCCACAAATCTGCTACCCACTCTGACAAGATAAACTTACACACCTGATTGTTTACTTTTCAAAAGAAATTTAATTTTGCAATAAAAACAGCAAAAATTTAAAAACTATGTATCTTACCACATTAAGAAGTACTTATAGCTGCTGTTTTTATCTGCTAATGTAATTCACTGAAAGGGACCAGAACAAGAATATATATAATATACATATATACAGCACAGATCTTTTTACTGGATTACTGAATAGGTACAAAAATTATATTTGACCAAGCAAATGGGAATTAAGTAGCTGATAAAGTTCATTTTACAAAGCAAAAAACAGTTCCTAGAACAGTCACACTTGAAGAAATGCAGTACTGATGTGGTGCTTTGAGATAAAGCAACTTTGCAATACTAATAATTAAATGTGCATAGTACATGTTACGTGCAAGACATTTTTCTTATGCTATAATATATTAACTCATTTGATCCTCAAAAGTCTAAGATTAGGTAATATTATCCTTATTTCAGAAGTAAGACCACTAAGGCCCTGAGAGGCTAATTAAGTTTACCAAGGTCACAAAACTGAAAGCAGAATCAGGAACAATCCCAGGCAAGCTGGGTCCAAATTGCAGTCTCTTAAGATTACGCTATACTATCTCCATTTTTAGCTCACACAGATACTTATTTGTGTTCACGAAAATAAAATATATACCAATCTCCACACATGGTAGATAAATCCTGATGGAAAATTTGGAAGCACTCACATCTTTATATACTATCATATTTGGCTTCCTAGAAAATAGGCATTTGCAACTTTCTAGTCAAATCACAAACACCAATTGCAAGACTATGACTTTCTGGATTTATCCAAATTATTAAAGGGTAGTAAAATTCTAGGTGCTAAATTTCTTTTGTCTCTTCCAGGATGCCTTGCAATATAAGATACCAGATATTCAACACATACTTGTTGGCTTAACTTTCAGCTTTTTCTTCCAAGCCAGTAAGAAGTCATTGGTTTTAAATATACCCTTGCTTCACCTAGGGTTCCCAGCATTATAAAAATGAAGAATTGCCCAGCCAGGCATGGCTCAGTGATTGAGCATCGACCTAGGATCCAGGCGATCAGGGTTCGATTCCCGGTCAGGGCACATGCCCGGGTTGCGGGCTCGACCAATGACTCTCTCATCATTGATGTTTCTCTCTCTCTCCCTTCTCCTTTCCTCTCTCTGAGATCAATAAAGATATATTTTTAAAAAATAAAAATAAAAATGAAGAATAACTGCCAAACAATTTTACATTGTTCTAGTGGCATCTATCAAAACAGCATTAGTGACTTCCAGACAGCATAGACGTTTATTCCTTCCCTCCCCAATCCCACTGAAGAGATAGATAGGTATAAGTGCAACAACATCCAGAGCAAGAGGGAGAATAGACCACTACCAGTGAATGAGAGATTTAAACCAATTTCAGCAAAATTTTGAATAGGTGGAATCATGTTGACCTACAAACCAAAGTAGAGCAAACCGTATTTGAGAATATTCACAAAAGGGTGGGTGAGGAAGAGATGCCACTCCTACAAGAGGACCCTGAGAGGTTTCAAGATTGACATAAGTGGATCCAAATGTCCTAAGTGGACAGTGGGACAGTAACCATGCAAATCTGCCCTCCTCCCTCCCCACCCTTCAAACAAAAAGTCAGCAACAGTTTCTTTTGCCCTCAGGATAGAGCCAAAAGTTCAAGAAAACGAAGAACTAGGTCTCTTATTGTGAATCTCGGTGTTAGAGAACACAATAGAAACATAGGCTTAATATCTCTACAATTCACACCGAGGAAGTAGTTAAGGCAGCTATGCTCAACAAAGAAGTTGCTCCTCTAGTGTAAAGCCTAAGGAAAAGGGGTAAGGGTAGGTTCCCAGCCTGTCCACCTGCTCACACACGCTCCACTGAAACCTTCCAGTCTAGGCACCCTGGTACATGGTGCCAATAGTCAATCAGTCCTCCCATTTAGAGAAAACAATTATTACCTACATGAATCAAAATATAAATGGATAGCTGGTGTCCAACAGATGTTTGAGAAAAAACAGGAAGAACCACCCAAAATTTACAGAAACACTTACCCAAAAGAGACAGATAACTCAGGAAATAGAAGGTAATTTTTATTCTAATTATCATTTTTATAGATGCAAAACTTTCTGTGTCCATAAAATAAGAAAAAGGCTTCCATTAAAGAGAGCAATTAGAGAAGGAACAGGTTCTTGTGAAAATTTACAATTCCATGTAAGGAGACGACTGACAGAACGCACAGGTCTTAAATTTGCATGAGTAATTTAGTAGCCGCCATGTGTTTCCTGAACAATGGACTCAAAGAATAAAAACCTGAAAAGAGGAAAATAAAAGGAGGCAGTGTGAGGCACAATAAATCCCTAAATTTATCCAGAGCTGACAAATCAAGAAAAAGAGGAAGACAATAAATTTTATCTACACTGAGGTTCAGAGGAAGAATGACAACTTACATTTTTATTTTACACCCCCTGTACTGTCCACACCTTTAAACTATGTGCATGTGTTAATTTTAAGGTTTTAAGAATTAACCAGAAGAAAACGGCACGAACACCACCATACCCAAACAAGCTCCATTTAAACTCTCTGGGGACAACGTTGGTGATTTATGAAGGTTGGCAGGAGTTTTTTTCAAAAGGCAGATAAAAACATTCTGAGCCTTTTTGAAAGCACATATATCTCTATCTATCAATATATCTATAGAGAACACAATAGAAACACTATAGATAGATATAGATATAGATGGCTATAAAAATCCAAGCAGCAAGCAACGCCTATAGAATCCGCCGGACCGGCAGCTGGTTCCCACCTGCGACCTAAAGACGAGGGAGGGGCCAGCCGGGGCACGGGAAATACCTGCACTCGGGGACGCTGCAGAAGCCCAAGGACTTGACAGCCACAGAGGCAAAGGCCACAGAGAGGGACACCGTGGCTAAAGTCTTCCCCAGGATGCGTCCGGCCATCGGCGCCCCGCGGAGGCTTCAGGCGGCGAGGTCGCGCTTAGCTAGGGCCGCTGCCTCCGCCCACAGCCCCGGGCCCCGGGATCTAGCGGGCACTAGGACCCGGCCGCCCTCCCGTTCCCGAGGGGGAGTCGCTAGGTCTAATCTCATAACAGAGAGACCGGGAGCCCTTCCAAAATAACAGCCCAGCACTTCCCCCAGTGCGACTAAGGCGGCCTGAGCCCCCAGGGGCGCGGAAGCTCCCAGCCCCCGCGGCCGAACTCGTGACGCCTCCGGTGCGCAACAGCGCTTTACGGCCGCGCCGCAAAGCGAAGACCGTAGGGGCTTCGCCGCGCGCCTTCTGCGACCGCGCAGCCTGCGCAGGCGCTCTCGGGGCGCGGAGGGGTGAGTGGCGAGAGCGAAAGGAGGAAGAAAGGAAGGGGTTTAAGAGGAGTTCTAGTTTTTTCGGCAGGAAGGGTTACAAACAGCTGATGTACTGAGTCACGCGCGTCCTAGTCATATCCAAGTGGTTACAGGAAAAGGAGGTAGGCAAGAGACGCAACCGGCGGAGCTGAGGCTTTTCTCTCCTTTACCAAGCTGTTCGCGGCAGCCGCTGCGTTTCCCCGCGCTTTGCCGGGACGGTCCCGACGGGTCCGTGGAGGAGTAAAGCAGCTGTGAAACGCACTCTGCCTGGAGGAGTGAAGGGGCCCCGCCCAGGAGGGACTCTCCGCAAAGATTAGACACTCCGCCCAGGCCGCTGTGGCTCGGTCCGAGCGGCCTGCCCGCCCGTGCACCAGAAGGCCGCGGGTTTCATCCGGGCACAAACCTAGATTTCGGGTTCGATCCGGGTCAGGGCGTGTACCGGAGGCAACGGGTGGATTCTCCCTCTCTCCCCCCTTCCCCCAGTCATTCTCTCTTCCTCCCCTCTCCCCCTCGCCCTTTCCCCCCCTCTCCCCTTCCCCCCTTCCCACTCACTAAAATTAATTTTTTTAATCCCCTTTAAACAGAATTAGACAAACCGCCAAACGGGAATTTGGAAAAACAACTCGTAGCCAGGATTTTATCTTTTATACTTATTAATGTCGCAAATATGTAACTTTTAAGTACATAATGTGATGTTACGGTGGTGTGTTATAGACGCAGATACTATGAAACTTACGCTATTTTACTTTTTTTTAATGTATTTTTATTGATTTCAGAGAGGAAAGGGGAGAGAGCAACATCAGTGATGAGGGAGTAGTGGATAAGCTGCCTCCTGCACGCCCCCTGCTGGTGATGGAGCCCTCAACCCCAGCACGAGCCCTGACCCGGAATCAACCGTGATCGGGATCATAGGTCGATGTTCAACCCCTGGGCCTTGCCAGCAGCGCAGCTATCACTATTTTAAAAGCCAGATTAATCATACTTTAAGGAATATAATACTGAAGGCTGCAAAACTCTTCTCATATAACGACTCCATCCAAACCACTGCGCGAAGAGACTTCACCAAACTGTCCTATGGCTTCTAGCAGCAACTTAAGGGTCGTCCCTAGGAGGATCCCAGCGGCCCCACCTCCCCCACCCCACTTAGAATGCCTTCCAGGAGAATTTATTGCTTATTCCAGGCAAAACCTGGTGATTTGCAGACAACCCAAAACCCCTTTCTTTAGAAAGTTTGTACTTTATAAATCCTTTATCTGCCCTTTATAATGTAAATATACCACCCAGAACTGTTTCCTCAAAGACCTGAGAGCCCCTTTCTTTGAAATGCAGGCCTTCTGGGGGACATCACTGTGCTAGCAACTCCCAGTCCCTGTGGAAGGATAAGGGCCTTTCTTCAATTTGCATCACTGCCTCCTGCCGTAAAGATAGAAATTTATTTCTCCTTCAGTAAGTGCCCACTAAAGAACCCAGATGGCTTTGTCACATAGATCATCCACTCACCCCCTTAACACTCCTCAGGACCCCTCAATGCCTTTTCCTTAGCACACTCCACCCTTTAAAATGTCTGCAGCCTTCCGTTTCAGGGAAGTCAAATTCAGTTCATGCAGTAGTATTACTGAATAAAATGTGTTTTATAGCTTTACCTAGCATACAGCTTTATCTTTGACAGTTCTTTTGGTAGTGAAGTATTATTATTAAAATACACTTTTTAAAAAATGCCTAGATTTGGCTTCCTCTGGTCAGATAGATTTTGCTCTCAATGTTGTCAACAGACCAACCTCTGCTTAAAATGGAAAAGTATTAGGTAGTTTCTGTTTAAAAGGTTCAGCCCATTTCACCCTGGCCAGTGTGGTTCAGTTGGTTGAGTGTCATCCCATGCACCAAAAGGTCTCTGGTTCAATTCCCAGTCATATTGACTAGGGGTTGTCCCTCCCTCCCCATCCCTCTCTCTAAAATCAATAAAAACATATTTTTTAAAAACTAGATAAAAGGTTCAGCTCATTTTAAAGTCTGTTGGCAAGTTAGTCACTAGGGAGGAGAGAAATAAGGCAGTGAGTCACAAAACCTCTAATCAAAGAATGGGAAAAAGAAAGGAGCTCTCATGGGAACTTTGAGCCCTGGTCTTCTAACTACATTCCTTCAGAGAGGTTGGAATGGACTTAGGTCTTACACAACTATGCAAACAAAACCAGCTCCATGGCACTGGGACTGCACCACTATTGGCTCACACAGCAGGATCTCCCAGATTCCTCCCCTCAAGGACTGTATTCCCAGGTCTGCTAGAATTTACCTAGTGACTATGTGCTGCAGTCCACTCTTGGGCAGAACTGAAATGCCACCTCAGATATTTACTTTTTTTTTAAATAGATCTTCATTGATTTCCAAGAGAGGAAGGGAGAGGGAGGGAGGGAGTTGAAATATCAATGAGAGGGGCATCATTGATTGGCAGCCTCCTGCACGCCCCCACAACCTGGGCATGTGCCCTGACCGGGAATCAAACTTCGATCTCCTGGATCCTAGGTCAATGCTCAACCTCTGAGCCACGTCCAGCCGGGCTTACTGATTTATATGACTGTCCATTTACTCACATCCCAAATTAAATGGTGGCATGAGAGATTGAGGGGTGTTTGTTTTGTTTTGTTTTTTTAGAAACCACATCCCAACTTTTAAGGGCATCTTATAATGATGAGACAAGCAAAAGATGCTAAGAAATATTTTTAAATAGAAAAGCAGTATATGTGATAACTGGAATTGATAGGTATGCTAAAAATAAAAGTAAGAATTACAACTGTTTCCTCCTTTTTCCATGGTTTTTTTTTTTATATATATCTTTATTGATTTCAGAGAGAGGAAAGGAGAGGGAGATAGAAACATCAGTGATGAGAGAGCCATTGATCGGCTGCAGCCCGCAACCCGGGCATGTGCCCTGACCGGGAATCGAATCCTGATTGCCTGGATCCTAGGTGGATGCTCAACCGCTGAGCCACGCCCGGCCAGGCTCCATGTATTTTAATATACAACAAATATTTACTGGTTACTTACTATTTACCAAGCACTGCCCTAGGTTCCAGGAATACAGTTGTGAGCAAGATGGACAAGGTCCTGCTCTCATGAAGCTTACTTTCTAGGGGAGGGACAGACATCAACTATAAGTATACTAGTAATTGCAGATTAGAAGTGCTATGAAGGAAACAGACAACTTTCTGTGGAAAAGAGTAACTGAAGCAAGAGTGACTACTTTGGATCATAGGGGAGGAGTGTCAGAGAAGGCTTTTCTGAGGTCACATTTAAGCCCTACCTAAGGACATGAAGCTGCCAGCCACTGGAAAAGCTGGGGAAAAAGCATTCCAGGCAGAGAGGAATGTAAGTGCAAAATTTCTGAGGTAGGAAAGTGAGGTAGGAAAGAGCTTGGCCATAATCAAGGAATGGAAAGATCAGGGTGCTAAAGCATAGTAGAAAGCTGGGGAATCATGATCTGCAATGAAGCATGGCAGACACAACTCACAGCTTCCCAGTACCCACTTACCCATTCTTTTATGTCCTATGTAGAAACGCGTCCAGTTAAAAATGTATCTCCCTGTGCCCCCTGCAGCTGCAGGGGCCATATGACCCCTCTTGGCCATCCTGAGAAAAGTTGAAGCCTACTGTGTGGGTCTCTAGGAAGGCTATTATTTTCCTGGTGAAAAGAGACTGGCTCATTTGGTGGGAACTATTAACCTTTTGCCATTTCCCCTCCCTCCTTTATTCCTGCTTGAAATGAGATCACAATTCCTAGAGAAGGAGCCATAAAGACAAAAGCCACACATATGGATGGCAGAATAGAGTGCAAGATGGAGCCTGAGTATTTTAGGACTTCTTCAAGTACTGGTACCGATCCTGGATAGCCTGCTTCTGGGCTAATGGGGGGGGGGGGGGGGGGGGGGCGGGGAGGCCCCTATTTGGCTAAGCTACTATGGTTGAGTTTATTTTATACAAAACTCTCTATATGAGCCAAATCATAGACGGTCTTCTAGGCCATGGTAAGGAATTAGGAGTTTATCCCAAGTGCAATGAAAAGCCATTAATACTCCACCAAACTTTATTCCTCACAACAGAGAGAGGTAGATATTCTAAAAGTTAGACCTGGATAAACAGCAACAATGTGGCAGGGGTTGGAATAGAAAGTCAGGTTAACTAGATTCTGACTACTCCCCTCCACTACTCTCATCTCTCCCTCCTTTCCCATAATCCTCTGGGTCAGAAGTAACCAGCTTCCTTCTTTTTGTTCCCTTAGGCAAGGCCTTTTTCATATCTTTTGTGTTCTTTCAGTCATGGGAGACTTCATACCCACCACTTCTGTTTCTTAATAAGCTAATGCATGTTGCAAGAAAATTAAAAACCCTGTTTCATTTTACAAAGACTGGCTTTCAAGATTAATCCCTGTGCTAGAGACTCAGAATTCCCATTTGACAGTCACTTCTTTGTTCTAATTCATATCTATTCTTCCCCCTGAAACACTGAAACCATTATATCAATGGACGGGGTGTCCCAGGGCAATAAGATATACAGAATATAAAAAAACACATCTGAAAATATTTCAAAAGTATTATTTTCATATTATTTTTTATTTTGACCATGTACTTTGGGCAAATTATTTAACTTCGCTATGCCTTTTTCCTGACCTATAAAATGGGGAGATAGGACACTCAACATCATAGAGCTATGAGAATTAAAGTAGATAACTTTTGTTAAATGTTTAACAAAAACTATAACAATTATTCTTTTCAATTAGTATTTACACATATTACTACATTTAATCCTAACAATAACCCCAAAAGGGCTCATGCAGTTGTCCCTACTTTAGAGATGATACAGATCCCAGAAAATTAAATAACTTGCCCAAGATCATACAGCCTATTTAATAATTTGTAAAGTCAGATGTATGCATTTCCCAGGGCTGCTGTAACAAATTACCACAAATTTAGTAGTGTAAAACAATAGAAATTTATTCTCTCACAGTTCTGGAGACCAGAAGTTTTAATTCAGTTTCTTGTGCCAAATCAGGTTGTCATCAGGACCACACTCTTTCTGGAGGTTCGTAGGGACAATCCTTTCCTTGCCTCTTCCAGCTGCTGGAGGCTGCTGGCATCCCATGGCTTGTGGCCACAGCACTTTGCAACACTCCAAATTGTCACACTGCCTTTCCCTTTTCTGTTTGTGTCAATTCTCTCTCTGACTCTCATAAGGACACTTGTGGTTTCATTTAATGATCACTTGTATGATCTAGGACAATCTCATCCTCTCAGGACCTTAATTACATCTGCAAAGACCCCTTTCCACATTAGGTAACATTTACAGGTTCCGGGGTTTAAGACCTGATTTTCTCTGGGGTCACAAAGCCTACTACATCATGACTCAAATTTAGGCCTGTCTGACTATAAACTCAATTCTTAACTGTGCATTTGTTCAATAAATATTTATTAAACATCTGATGTGTATAAGTACGTGGTAGGAACTTCAGACACAGTGATGAGCAAAACCAATCAAGAGCACTGCCTTCATGAATCTACAAGCTAGTTGGGGGGAGAGACGTTGGCAGAAATAATCACACAAATAAATGTCAAATTGCAACTATGATCAATGTTATGAAGGGAGGTTCCTGGTGCTCTGAGATTATAATAGGGAGATTTGGTCAAGTTTGAGAAAGCTCCACTTAAGAGGTAATACTTGAGATGAGATCTGAAGGAAGAAGACGAGTCAATTGGACATAAAATGGAGGAAAAGATGAAAACCCGTATTCAGTCCTAGCAGGGTATCTGGCACATTTAAGGCTCAGTAAATCAATTTCTCTCTTCCCTAACACCTCCCTTCCTGAGAGAACCTATTGGTACAGCTACAGGGCTATTCAAAGAGATACAAAACTACCACTTTGAGGCCCTGGCATGGGTTCCCCTAAGAATCTACCCAACCTATGCTCTATGCAATAGTCCATGTAATAACTGTCCTCACAAGTTATAGTTCATCTGTAGCTAAATAATACATCTATCTGTAATGTAGTTTGCATCAGCAAGACAGAAACCAGGAATCAAACTTAGTCTATTGTACGAAGAGCCAAGCATGTCCTCGATGCAATCAGCATTACAGGATGGGACTGCATAGGGACATTCAAAAAATCCAAAAGAAAAACCATCCTATAATAGAACATTTATTAAAAAAAGAAGGCCTTCTTGACGTTCTGGTTTTTTATTAGACAAGAAAGTTGTTCAAGGACAATCTTTGCAAATGTTACTATGTGTTACATGAAAGAGATTTCAAATAATGTTCTTTTGTGGTTGAAAGTAATTGTTTTCCAAAGTTATCATTGATATTCCATTAAAGTTGTTATGTGAAAGAAACAAAATTCGCTTATTTAACAGTTAGTTAAAGAACAAAACACATTTTGTTTCCACATTTTAAGTCAGTAATTTTTTTTCCTTTTGGTGAGTTCCACAAGGTTGCATAAATAACCTCTCATCAATATTTATTGCTAGAGAAAGAACTTAGAAATATGGGTTTACATCAAATCAAAACTATTGCATATGGCAGTAATGCTGCAAGACAGGGTATAAGAGCTACCTGGACATACCTCCGAAATTATCCCTATCTTTCCACCATCCATTTCTTCTATCTATTGGAGTGTATGTGCATTTCATTTGTTACTAGCCTGGATAGGGCATCTTCCATACTGAATTCAATATCTTGTTTATTTATTTGTTTGTTTTTAAGAGTTAACTTGAATTTATCAAGGGGGACACATCACTATCACCTTAAGTTAACAGGTGGAAAGGAAAAGGTCAACACGAAATACTGGTAAGAATGTAAATGGCGCAACTCTTTAAAATGGGTGCTGAGGCCCAGTCAGCCGGGTGTGGCTCAGCGGTTGAGCGTCGACCTAGGATCCAGGCGATCGGGGTTCGATTCCCGGTCAGGGCACATGCCCGGGTTGTGGGCTTGATCCCCAGTCGGGGGCGTGCAGGAGGCAGCTGATCAATGACTCTCTCATCATTGATGTTTCTCTCTCTCTCTCCCTCGCCTTTCTTCTCTCTGAAATCAATAAAGATATAGTTATAAATAAATAAATAAATAAATAAATAAATAAATAAATAAATAAATAAATAAATAAATAAAGTGGGCGCTTAGGCAATCGTGGGTGTGCGTACAAAAAAGCTTCATTCCTAAATACAGTAGCATTCCTAAAGGACTTTCCTTTTGGTACAGAAAGTTGATTTAAATATAGTTGACTGTTTCATGTTTATGTATAGCTTGCTAAAGGGATTTGGCAGACTGCTAGATCACTGATTCAGCCACTGGACCTATACCACTGGGCAAATACAAATTAAATGGGCAAATTATAAATTAAAAGAAGTTCTATTCTCTTTGTGAAGATACCCCCTCCTCCCCTTTCAGAATCTGTGTGCCCTTTTCAAATGTAAATCTCTTTAATGGCCAAGTCTCTACCCAGTCTCAACAAAGTTTTCACTAGTCAAGTTTTGGTAGTCTACTGGTCCCCAGTCATTGGGATATTTATTGAGATTATGTGTGGAGCATTCAAAAGCTTGTCAGAAACCTGGAATTCCTTTTGTAGCTTTGGGCTAGGATTGCTAGGAAACAATGTCCAAAGTGGGACATTAGTGTTTAATAAGGAGATAACTTAAAAGTGCGATACTAGCACGTGGAAAAATAAAACTCCAGATATTGAATTTAAGAGCTAGGAATATATGGATAACGTGGCAGTGTCCCCCTATGACAGGGTTGGGGGAACTCCAGGCCATCTTCTTTCCCTGAGCCCAAATCAGTCCTATATAGATATCGTCTACCAATTCTAGAGAAAGGCCCCCATATTCTTCCCTCTGAAGGAAACACCAGACAGGATTTCCCATTCATGCATCAAGCTTTTCCTGTCTTGGTTAAAGGTGGGCTGAAGCATAGACTAGGGTTCATTCATGAGACCCAAGACTCTGGCCATTTGTCCCCCCTTCTCACTCCAGGAGATTTTGTATGGGGACATCACACTTACAAGCACCCCGTCTCCATATGCTGGCCTATTTGGGAAAATAGACAAACTACTGGTAGTCACTTTGAGGAATCCACGTTCAAATAGTGCATGGGTATATAGTTTTTATGTTTTATTGCACTTGTAACATTTAAATTTTACCATCAAATACTGAGCATCAGTATGTGCTGGTCTTACGTCTGCAGATTTTTAAAAGGTAACAATAAATGGATGAATGACTTAGTAAGCATAGATATGACACAGTAAGCATCCATTGTAGAATCTAGATGGTGGTAAAATTCTAGGTAAAGGTTGTACCTTATACCCTCCACCACTAAGAAAGAGGAACAGTGCCTCTTTGGGGTTGACAGGGGACATATACACGACGACAACTGTTGGGACTGCTTACCTGAGTAACGCAGAATGCTGCCAGTTTTCAGTGTTGCTAGAGTGAGAGCGTGCTCTGTGCCAGGTCCAGGCTGTGCTGCAAGCTTGCCGGCTGCTTGGTCTTTATTGCTCTGCAGATCTGTTGGGCAAGAGGTATCCATGGCAGAGAAGGAAGCTGTGTGAAGTTCACAGAGCAAACCCCTAGGGCTCTGGAGCAGGACTGTGCCTTCCAAGGCAAAGAGTTATTTGAATATCAATTTCCGGCATATTACCTGGCCCTTGTAAAGACTACGCGACCAACCATGGGAAATCAAGTGACCAGGTGGCTCAGGGAGGCTGCATTAGCAATATCATGTCCTGAAGACAGCCTTTCAGATGACCTTCCCAATTCTATCGGATTAGTAAATCTCCTTTGGTTTGTTGTCTCTTCTTAAACACTTGTCCCAAAGAAATATCGTGTATGTCCACTGTCCATAAATCTCAAAGAAACCGTGTCCTGTGTTTGTTTCTCTGGAAGACACAGTCGTGCTGATGACAGAGGGATTCCATGTGAACAGGGAGAGGGGCGGAGACCGTGATGGAGAGCTTTGTAGAAGGGTACAAGGAGTTTGGATTTTATTCTAAGGGCGATGAGAAGCCTGAGTGACAGGAGACTGTCCATCTAATTTTCGTCTTTGAATGAAAATATCCCTCTGGCTCCTGTGAAGAGGGGTTTCCCAGCTGAGTGGCAGGCCGAGCAGGTTGTGATTAAGGTGGAGTTTGCTGCAGTGTTTGTGTGCCAGCCAGAACGACTCGGGCACAGTGCTATGAAGGGGTCTGGAATATGACACTAGCATAAAAATGCTGTCAAGCCGAAGGCACTTGAGAACAAAAGGCTTTTTAAATGAATTCCCTTATCTACTAAAAACCAGAGCCTCCCCCAAAACCCAATTGTCATAAATCCTCTGACCTGGAGTTTTGGGAGTTGCACAATTAGGGAAGATTGTCACATACATTGTCACAACACGAGATAGATACGGCGTCTTTCGGAGAGTGGGAAAGGAAGCATCGCAGGGATTTCTTCCCAGGGAGTACTTCGCTCCCAGCTGAAATGTGCGTTCACAAATTCTCTCTGTACGGTTGAGGCTGTTTATTTGTTTTATGAAAAAAACAAAATTCTACTGAGTACATTTTAATGGACTTCATTTAATGAGTCATGAATCAGGCAGCATCCCATTTAGCAGATAGAAGGAGCTCTGAGGAACTGCACAAAATGAAAGACCTAGAGGCAGAAGGGAGCGGGACTAGGAAGTGATACGACTGGCAAAAAGCAGATTGGTTGTGGCAAAGTCACCTTCCTGGGGAGGGGTCGGGGGCGGGGTGGGAGTAGGGCTCTCCCAGGCAGATTACCTCACTAGTGCTGACCAGGTAATTCCAGGCTGACTGCTCTAAGATTCCATTCCTGGGAGAGGCTGATGCTGTAATTAAATTAGGTGTTAAGTCTCAGCTTGGTGGTGTGGGGCTTAGCACAATTGACTCCATATTTGGGCCTGTTTTTAACAGATTTCTTCCCCCCAGAAGTACTCAGCTTCTCGGTACCAGCATAGAGTAGAAAACAGCAGGGTTTAACGAGGGCTGGATCTTCACTAGGTAAGTGTAGTGGAAGGAATGAGAAAAGATAATTGATTACAATGAAGGGGCTTGGATCGAAGGTGAGGAAGGAGAGGAGGGGGGAGCTGAGTGGGGGAATCGGGACGCTGATGAGTCAGCTGAGTGAAGGTCACGGGGGAGTGGCTGCTGCAGTGGGTGCACTCAGGTGGGGCAGCTGCAAGCAAGGGCCGGTGGCGAGAGTGTGGGAGGCTCCAAGCGGAGACTGAAATGTGATGTAGTTACTAGGGATATGGAAATCATGAATACAACTCGGAATGGGTGCAAAGAGAACTGAGTAAAAGACCAATCTATCATTTTTTTAGCCGTGGTCTAGTCTCTTCTCTGCACATTGGTCTCCAACGTGTAATTGTTTTTTTACGATTGCACAATAGCAATGGATCTGGCAGTTCTCAGAGGGCATAGAGTCAAGGTTTATGGAAGAGCAGTGAACTTTCAAAGGTTATCACTGGGGGGTAGACAGTTAAGGCACATTAAATAGATTCTGAAAATTCACACAGGAGAAATCTTAAGACAAAGGGTCCTGGAAGCTCAAGGGAAAATCAAAGGTATGCAGCCCTTTGTGGCTTGGAAGGCTGCAGAAAATAAAGTGACAAAACGGAGTAGTGTTGAGTCCTTTTGTTTACAATGAAGTAAACTGCTCAGTAGTGGGAAAGAGGGATTGATTTAAGCAAATTCACTCTAATTCTCAGGGTTACAAGTCAAGGACAAATAACCCTGTATGCTCTTTTACTTACTACCTCATCTCTCTACATGGGAATATTTTCCTGTTAAATGAATCAAGTTATAATGAATATCCATAGTAGCCTGAAGAGGAAAACGAATCATAACAAAACAAAGGAGGAGATTATAGGCAAGACTCTGAACCTCTTTCTCTCAGTACAAAGTATAGTCTGAGTTACTGAATTACAGAAAACCATAAGCAAATTAGATTAAAGACAGCATTAAGTTCTGGTGCAGAGTGTAAACACCAGCCTTTATCAAATCCTGGATTAAAAATTGTACAGTTTGCACAGTATATATGAGAAGTTCTTAGGTAAGAAATACAGGTTCAAATTCAGGTCTCACAAGGCAGAAAAGATGTTTATATATCCAGACCAACTGTTTTAACATATATTTGGTTTAACAACTTTATAATCCCATTGCTGAATTTACTGATATACTTTCCTCAGAGCATGAACTTAGATAATTTCCTTATAGGGTGTTTTCTTACTGGTCATGACATTTATAGATCACTGTTTGCTGAACCTTTCCATTATTGTGGAAGTTATTTTTAGAAATTATTAACTTTTGTGCCTATTTGACCCTCCTTTCTCTGATTCAATCAACATTAGTCTCATCACCTTTACAATACAGGGCACTGAATTAGATTTACTCTTCCAAGTTAATAAAAATGTACTATTTTTTAAAAGAGTCTAGGGAATAAAATTTCAGTTATCTTCCCAAATACCAATCAAATGTTATTTGCTGCCCTATTATTAAGATCATCATTTAAATATCATTCCTCACTCACGCTACCAAAAAACTTACAATGAAAAAGCTGAAGACTGAAAGAAATGAGTCTGTACTACCCTAAGCATTAGGTGTGATTAGAAAATAAGGAGACAAGTTTTAAACAAACCTGCACCACAAAGTAAACACTTCTTTCAAACAGTTCCCCAGGGAGGAGATGCACTGTATATATGAGAGTTATGGTACTCCTGTCACAAACGAGGGACCCACTGGGACCCACTGGGGCTTGAATAACTGATTCTCAGCTAAAGGTGAAAATGGACCAGAGGGCAGAACAGAGGCCTGGATAACCAGGATCTCCAGGACAATGTGTGTGTGTGTGGGGGGGGGGGGGGGGGGGCCATACTAAACATTAAAATGATTAATTAAATTTAATATTAATTCCCAAAGACGTTCCCAGATACAGTTCAGCATTAATTAATTGAAATTATTTTTTGTTTAGTAATTTCAAATAACATTAAAGGGAAGCATAAAGTTTAAAAACTATTTTTTAAATCTAATTGTCCCCAAGCTAAAAAACAAAAACACACAAAAAAAATGCCTGGAAACAAGTATTTAGTTCTTTGTCCTAGCTCTTGACTGGTATGTGCGGAGTTAGAAAACCCAGGCAGTCTGACTTTAAATACCATATGTGTTTCATTCAAACATGCAAGGCACATCCTGCCTCAGGGCCTTTGCACTTGCACATATTTTGACTCACAGTGTAAAACATATTGCTTTCTATGGATTCTGACATAAAATATTTTAAAGATACTACATCACATCGAGCTGCCTCCACTTCTCTAGTCTCTCGTCTAGTCTGAGGCCTCCTAAACCCAGGAACAGAAGTAAGCTTATTATATAGTTATATAATGAAATTAATCCTTTGATAAAGTAGTCATTTTTTAAACTAGATGACTTTGTCTTCCTATATTCTTTCATAGCTCATATGTTTTGTGACTTTATTTGGTTATTACATATTTTAGAGTTTATGCAAAAATATGAGGGAAAAATTGTTGGAATGGCATTTTCCTTAGTCTTTAAGAAGAAAGTAGAGTTTAGTTAGATATACTGAGCTTGTGATTGTGAGAGAACTTAAGGTATTAATGTGCAACAAGAAGTTGGATAAAAGGTATCAAGTTCAGGAAACAGGTTAAGGCTAGAGCAGTATATCCCTGAGTCACTCTGCTTCAGATGGAATATTTGTGTTCCCACATTCATATGTTGAAACCCGAGCTCTAGTATAATGGTATTTGGAGTTGGAGCCTTTGAAAGGTGATTAGATCCTGAGAGCAGAGCCCTCCTGAATGGGATTAGTGACCTTACAAAAGAGCTCCCTCAGTCCCTCTGCCACATGAGGACGCACAGAGAAGCCACCTGTGAAGCAGGAAGCAGGTGCTCACCAGACACAAAATCTGCTGGCACTTTGATCTCAGACCTACCAGCCTCCAGAGCTGTGGGAAATACATTTCTGTTGTTTATGAGCCACTCGGCCTGTGGTATTCCGTTACAGCAGCCTGAACAGACTGAGATGCACTCACAGAGAGGTGGAAGCTGAAGTTATGGGCTTAGGTTAGAAGTCTAGAGAAGAGTGTCTGGCAGCTTCTTCAGACTTCAGATTCAGTAACACCTCCTCTGGCCACCCTAAATAAAGAAGGCATCCCTCCCTCCTCCCTGTTATTCTCTGTCAGAGCATCCCTTTGACTCTTTCATAGAATTTTCATAATAGCAAATTTGTAACTATATACTCATATGGGTTATTACTCCATTTTCTACCTTCCCCACTAGGATAAAAGATTCACAAGGACAGAGAGCGACAAAATTGTAATAATAATAATGTTAGCAAACTTACCTAAGTGTTTTCTGTATAGTAAGAGATTTATCTTCACAGCAATCCTAAAAGTTTGATTCTATTCTTACCTGTATTTTATAGGTGAGGAAAATGAGGTACAAAGGGATTAACCCACTTGTCCAAGTCATGAAGCCAGTACAATAGAGCCAGAATTCAAACCCTCGAAATTTGGCTCAAAAATCAGTGCTCTTAACCTCTGCTACCATGTTGCATTGTCCCTCTAAACCCAGAACCCATCACAATCATTGGCACAAGGGTGGTGTGTAGTAATTTGTTACATGAATGAAGGATTCAGTCATGTTATCCTACTGTTTAAAATGTATCAATACTCCTGATCTCCAACTGGATAATATCATATTCTAGTCTTTAACATAGAAAGCCCTGCAAGACTTGGCCCCAGTCCACCTCCTCTGTCTAGCCTCCCATCTCTCCCCCTTGGAATCTTACACGGTTCCCAGAACATGCCATGTCATACTCATCTGGTCCCTGCACATCCAGTACCATCCCTGCAAGTGCCCTTCCTTCCCTTCCTGCGCTGAACTCCTATTCAGTTTGCTGTGAAGCGTTTTCTAGCCTGCACAGGGAGAAGCGACTGCTCCTCTCTGTGAGCCCCCACTGACCCCAGCCTTGCTCTCCATAGCACCTTCCACATTGTTCAGCATTCACCATTTAGCATGTGTTTCACCCATTGGACTGTTTGCCAAGTATTAATGTTTCTACACCTACTGCTTTGCACAGCTCCTGGCACATACAGAAATTCATTGAATGCTTGCTGAACTGAATTGAAATAGAGGCAGAAGAGAATTTGGTGAAGGAGTTAGAAATAGAGGAGTCTTTAGAAAGAAAAGTATGTGCCTGGCACAGACAAGATGCTCAAAAATAGTAGTTGCACTGATTCGAATCAGCCTAGTACAACATCCAAAAGAAAGTACTTAAAACACCTGGGTAAATAGAGTTTGGCTAACAGAGTCAATAGATTCATGGGCAGTACTATAAATGAGACGTAGCTTCCTCTGTGCTCTCTCTTAGATTGCAGAATCCTAAGGGGAGAGACGTTTTTTCTCTACAGTCATGCACTGCATAAAGCTTTGGTCAACGATGGACTGAATATAAAACGGTGGTCTCAAAAGATTATAATGGAGCTGAAATTCCTATCACCTAGTGACATCGTTGCTGTCTTTTCTTAAAAAAGAATTTTTTATTGTGGTAAAATACACACAACATGAACTGTCCCCATAGTTGTTTTAAATGTAGCACAACCCATTACTCTTGTCTGTGGCAATGCTGTTGTGAACACAACTACTGTGCTGCCAGTCGTATAAAAGTCCAGCACATACAATTATGTACAGTGCATAACACTTGATAATGATAATAAATGACTGTTACTGATTTATGTATTTACTATTCTATAGTTTTTGTTATTGTAGTGTATATTCTTTCTACTTATAAAAAAAGGAAAATTTTGCCAGAAAGTCTGCTGTGCTGCTCTGGCAGCAGTCTCATGCATCTCATGTTTACAAAGTCTCTTGATTGCATCATTTTCTGCTGTGCTTAATTTTATCTTGTGTTGTTTTATACAGTCACAGGCTGTGAGGGCTTGTAGCCCGGGGTCGTGGGCTATCCCATGCAGCCTGGGTGTGCAGTAGGCTTGTGCAAGTGCACTCTATGGTGTTCCCACGAGGGTGAAATTGCCTCACAGTGTCATTAGGTGGCAGAAAACTGGTCATATCCCTCAGTGCCCTGCACACAGAATGTGTACTAACATCTGTTGAACTGAATTAAATGGAATTGATAGTGATCCCTCAATAGTATTTTGTTAGGAAGAATAAAGACCCTACAAGGCTTTCTTGAGGGAATAAAGAAAAGGGAGAATTCCCTTCAGCTTTCCGCGGTATAAGAATGGCATTGCCTTTGATTCCTTTGCTTTGGGAAAGGACTATTTTCTTTTTTTTCTTTTTTTTATGGTAAGTTTTAGTTTGTATGTTTAAATCAGAAAATAATTTAAAGATTCAACCAAGAAATTACATGAAATTCTTTGTTTTTCAATAAATGAACTACTGAATTAAAAAGTGAACTTATGACCTACGATTTCTAAATGGGTCTTCACCTACTTTCAAAAATGACAGTTTGTGCATTTTACATTGCCATGCAGTTTATAATAGGGACCTTTGCTTCACTGATTGAATCTCTGTTCAATCCTAAATAGAGAAAATGGGAACATCTGAATCTAGGTGACTTAAATCACAATCTTACAACACCTGAAAAATGATCCAAGAAAAACAACGGGCCATGGCATGGAGTAACTTTGTCGGAACGAGTTTTGCAGCAGTGGTTGCCTCTAGGTTTTCTTCTTAGATGACAGTGCCTAAAGCAAGTCTTGGATTACTTTCGAAATTCATATACTTACAATGTACCAGGCATTGTTCTAAATACTTTATAAATGCTAACGCTTTTAATCCTCTTGCTAGTCCTGCAGGGTAGTTACTAATGTTTTATAGATAAGGAAACGTAGGCACAAAGAGTATAAATGACTTGTCCAAATTCACACATCTGGAGCGTAACGGAGCTAGAAGTGCAACCCAACTTCAGAGCTTTCGCTCTAACACTATGCTGCCTCAAGCTTCCGAAGGGCCAGTGATGAAAGGTTTCAAAATGACGGTGGTTTCCTTGGTCCAGCCTGCCCCAGGCAGCTTTAATAAGCAGCAAGATGCTGAGGAAGGCTACTATAGTCACAAGAATGTGAATGCTATTTGTTAACTCTCAGCTTTCAGAATCAACCAATACACCAAGCACAGAAAATGTTAGTTACAAAACAGCAAGGAGATATTATCAGTCCTGACATGTGAAAGCAAGTGTGCAGAAAATAGAAGCAGGGAGGTAGAAATGGACAGCTGAGGAAAAGAATAGGGCATACCCTCCTCTTACAAAATCGGAAGCCAAAAATTTCAGCAGGCAGTTGCTGGAATAAGACATAAAAAGTGTAAAAGTTTTAAATATAACCATATAATAGTAGTAAAGATAATGACATAATTATATTGGGAATATATATATATATATATATATATATATATATATATAGAGAGAGAGAGAGAGAGAGAGAGAGAGAGAGAGAGAGAGAGAGAGGAGGGAGTTACATCCTCAGCTGTTACAGGAGAAAATTGACAGATAATGTCTACTATTGATTAATCTGGAAATGGCACTGTAAGTCTTTGTTAGAGGCTTTTCAGTGGCCTCTCCAATAGATACCTACGTGGATTTAAAGTAGCTGATCTGAGGAGTTAGACAAAGGTCAGACTAAAGACTATGCTTTTTAAAAAATTTATCTTTATTGTTGAAAGTATTAGATGTCCCCTTTTATTTCTCCATGGACCCCGTTTTGTTGTTGCTTTTTATTGACTTGAGAGAGAGAGAGAGGGAGAGAGAGAGAGAGAGAGAAACATTGAGAAATATTGATCAGTTGCCTCCTGTACACACTCCAACCAGGGATTGAGCCCGAAACCCAGGTATATGCCGTGACGGAAACGAACCTGCCACCTTTTTGGTGCCCAGGATGATGCTCCAACCAACTGAACCACCCGGTCAGGGCAAGATGGTATGTTTTTAATATCTGCCCTGCTGAATCTTTTTTTTTTTTTTTTAAATGTTTTTATTGATTTCAGGGAGAGGAAGGGAGAGGGAGAGAGAGATAGAAACATCAGTGATAAGTCATTGATCCGCTGCCTCCTGCAGGCCCCCACCGGGGATCAAGCTTGCAATCGGGGCATGAGAATTGAACTGTGACCTCCTGGTTCATAGGTCGATGCTTAACCACTGAACCATGCCTTCCGGGCCCCGCTGATTCATTTTTTAAACAGATATACCCATTACTTTGAATTCATAGATTCATTACTTGAAAACAAACAAACAAAAGCAGATGTGGTTGGACAAGTTAACATCTAACTCCCTCCAGCTGTCAAATTCAGACTACAGAGCCAAGTGTGAAGGCTTCTACCCCAGAATGACAGAGAAATGATTTGAAGTACCTCGTTTACAACAGTCTGACAGTCAATTCTGGATGTTCCTCTTTGGTATTTTTTAGAGTAGCAGGCAGAAAAAAAACTTGTGTAATTGCTACGTAGGGTGGCCTTTTGTCCTGAATCCACTAGGATTCTACAGAGCCAGAGCCTTACAGATGACCATCATTTATTATGTACATTTGTATGTAAAATGTCATGCTCTATGCTTTTTAAATATCTCATTTACTCAATCAAGCTGCTATTATATCCGTTTTACAGATTAAGTGCTTAAGACCTCAAATGAGGGTAAATAATTAACCAGATATCACATAGATAATAAAAACTTTGGCAGGAATTAAAACTCATTGTTTTTACAGTTGTATTCTATTGCCTGCTAATTAGTCAGTTAAGTTACTTAATAATATGAGAGGGAAGTGTTATGAATGCTGAGGAAACCTTCATCCTTCAGTTTGCAGGTGGATGCTCTAACGACTTAGCCACACCAGCCAGGGTGAAAGGCATTTTTAAAAATCACAAATATAGAAAAAAATCATAATTTTACCACTGTATCAGATTAGTAGCTAATCATCACTCACAAAACCATTCAATTGTAATTATATTAGTGTTCATTATAATTTATATAGAGTTGAATAGTAGATAAAGTATTGGGCTTTATGTTAACTTATTTGAACTTCAACAGACTCCTGTAGGGTAAGTATTAATAGCATCCCAGTTTTACAAATTAGAACACATGCTCAGGGAGGTGAAGTCACATACATATACAGGATTCAGGTATGAATGTTTCCAAAACTGGGTTCTTTCCTTGGTCAACTTAGTGAGTCAAAACTACCCAGTTTTTACTTAATAAAATTTGTAATAGAAAAAAATAGAGTCAGAGCCTTAATATATATTAAAATCGACATATACAAAAGCAAATACATATACATATACTAGGTCACCACGGAAAATACAGCTATTGGGCAAAAAAAGTTTGACAAACACCGACCCTGTATCCAGCTCCAAATTTTTACTTGCTGTGGGAACTTTAATAGTCAATCTGATTTATTCATTTATAAAATAATGAGAAAAAAATTTTTCTGTACTTCCTAGAAGGTATTTTAACATCCAATGAAATAATAAATGTGGAAAAGAGCTCTAGAAACTGTAAACTTTCTATAGCTATGTTTGTACTTTTGTAAACTTGGATTTGGGGGCCATAAAAATAAGAAAGAGTTGCAGATGAAATTCAGAACTTCCAAAGACTCCAAGGTGGAGTTTTACTTTTGCACGACTGTCACTGTCCCTTGGTCCACTATAACAGTGTAGGGCTGCTTAAGAGGAAGGGGTATGAATTACTTGGGAACTTCATTTCTTTGACTTTCCTGCCTCTTAAATCTAAAAGGGTAACCATTAATTACCCTCCTGACAAGTCTCCTCCCAAGCACTGTAATGTCTTGTTAAAAGTCCCAATTCAATTACTGTTAAGAACTGAATTGAAAAAAACACAATACATGCAACAGACATTAAGCTCTTACTGCACACATACAAGCCCAGAGTTTGGTCTTTTCTTTCAATAACCAATGGCTAGGGTTTTTAAAAATCTGCAGTTACATGTTGAATACTCACATATATAGGCTGCTAAACCCAAAATTACAATCTTTAGACAAACATTTTCTTTCTAGTTTACCTATTCTGTAGGCAGTGATTTAACCTGGATAAAATACAGTTACTAAAGGGTAATATATGGTTTTTCACAGGTTCTAATAGGTTGAGTGAAAAAGGTCATCCACATATACAGCTCTTCCTTGTGGAAACAATCCCATTTAATATGATCAGGTGTTTCCTGGGTCTTGACTATCGTTGTCCCTGAAAGCACAAATTTTCCAAAAAAAAAAAAAAAAAATCGTGCTTAGCTCCAATTAAAATGGGATGTAGCACCACTGCCCAGCCGGGAGCGGAACCGCTGGCAGTGCCCCCGGGTTCACGTAGGACAGGCCACTCTTTGCATCAATCACTTCGCTGGTGACGGGCTGCCAATCAAGTGTAAAAGCAGCATCTGCGCCGCGGACACTGTCAAATTGCCCAATTTAGGAAAACAGGCGGCCGCTAACCGTCGGAGGTCGGCTGCGAGGTCGCCGCAGCGGGCGGCCCGGCTTCCCTCCGGCGGCCTGGCCCCGCCCCGCGCCCCGCGCCCGCCCCGCGCCCCGCGCCCCGCGCCGCGCGAGCCAATTGCAGGCACCTCGCAGGCCCGGCCCCGCGGAAGGAGCGGTTCCGAGCTGTTTGTTTCTCGTCGCTGGACCAGCCTTTTCTTGCTCCTGCTTTTTACCGTCGCGGGCGTGAGACGGCGCGGCTCTCCCCCCCCGCCACACCCCACCCCACCCCACCCCACCCCCGAGCAAACCCGGAGAGATCGGTAAACGCAGCTCATCCCGGCGGCCGCGAAAATGGTCAGATTCCTTCTGGACCTGCTCCTGCTTCTGCCCTTACTGGTCGTTTTCATCTTAGAATCTCTCTTGAAGCTTTTCATTCCTAAGAAGAGAAAATCAGTCGCCGGAGAGGTCGTCCTGATCACGGGAGCGGGACACGGAATCGGGAGGCTGACTGCCTATGAATTTGCCAAACTGAAAAGCAAACTGGTTCTGTGGGATATCAATAAGGTAACAGGGCTTTCCTGCTTGACTTTCTGGGACCTTTCATCCGCGGGCGTGTTTGTATTTTTGCGGGCAACAAGCTCCTCCAGCTGTAACTGTAAAGTAGGTAGAAAAATTTACTATTGCCAATTTATAGATGGGGCGGGGTGGGGGACACACACATGGATTAATTAACGTGTTTATGACCACGGGACAAACGGACCTAGAGGGTAAGATTCTCGGTTGCTGCCCATTTGACGTTGTAAATCGATCCTCACTTTTGCCCGGGGAATAATTTGTAATTTCCTCCTGAACTTGATTTCACTGATCCCTCCGTCTTAATCATATGGAAAAAGTAATAGTTTTTAGCTGGTATATTCAAAGAGTAAGAGGTTTGTACCTATTAGGAAAAAAGTCCTACTTGCAGTTACTGAGGTAAGTCGGTTTAAGATACCAAACAGAAAGCAACATTGCTATGCGGTAGTAATTTCCAAGAGTAATTTAGTTAAAAAAAAAAAATCTTCAATGTAATTTTCTCCAGAATAGGTGTAGTCTTAAGGAAGAGAAGAGGGATTAGATTCTTACCTTTAATTTGTCCAGTGGTTGATGTACAAAGAGGTTCCTGGAAGCACCTGCTGGCCTGAAATGCTACATACCCTATACATTAGTTAACATCCAGTGATGTAAACAAGAATTCATGGGATGCGAAGTTAGGTGAGTGCCAACCGGGTGAGTTGAGAGAGCAATCAACAAATACTTGCTTAGTCTCTGTTGCCTAGATATTAAGAACAGGTGGCAAACAGGAGCTAGGTTCAGATGCCCTCACTCTAGTAAAGAAAATAGACATTAAATAATTGCAATGAAAGATACAAAGTAGGCCCAGCCCAGTCTGGTGTCGTCAAGGAAGTGTCTGGTGTGGTGGTGTGGTCAGGCTCATCTTAGCTCTGCATTTCTTCATGGACAACTTACCCAGTATCATGGGTGACTCCCTAGAGCTTTTGGTTCCTCTTCTGCAAAATATATAAACTGCAAAGTGTATAAAATAACACTACTTATCTTAGAGGGCTGGGAGGATTATATCAGATAATGCACACAAAGCATTTAGCACAGTATCTGGCACATGGTATGTGCCAAATAATGCACACTTAATATGCCACCTAACGCCCTTTGATTTGGACTACAGCTGGCCTTTTACTTTATGACCCAGCATCACCAATCTGCTAGTGCTTCCCCTGATAGGAGAGAACCTTTCTCCTATCAGTCCCTTTACTTACACTGTGCCTGCCGTGCCCTGCCCCTCTCTTTGCATGGCTGGGCTGTTCTACTCTTAAGACCCAACTCAAGTACCTCATCCAGAATTGTACTGCATGCCCCTTCTCTGTGTTCCCGCAGCTCTCTCTATGTAACTCTATTCTTATACTTGCCAATAGTCAATCCTTTGCACTAAAACAGTAACATTTAGGTGGTGGGCACATAGAGCAATATACAGATCTTGTAACAGAAACTCACACCTGAAACCTATATGTTCATATTAACCATTGTCACCCCAGTAAATTTAATAAAGTGTAAAAAAAATAAAACAATAACGATTTCATATGGTCCTACCTAAATATTATACTTATTTTATGCTTCTTTCTACTGCAGTGTGAGCTCGCTGAGGTCAGGACTCTGACTCATTCATATTTGTGTCCACAAGGTTCTTCAAAGCACCATGAATGTGACCTACACATTAAAATGTTGGAGGAATGAATGAATTGTAGTTAACTCCTTACGTATTTATTTTGCAGCCAGAAAATTGATGTCCATAAGTAGTTTTTAGTGACAGAGAAAAAAAGCTTAATGTCATATTATTAAAGCCTGATATGGAATATACACACATACATACATTCACAATGTAAAATTAATAATACAAAACCAATATTTTAAGATTTTTATCTTCTTTTTCAAAGCTTGCTTTAAATTCACTTCCAACTAAAAGAAGCTCTTCAAAGTACTGAGAGCAAGCAAAGTGTACCTATATCCCTGCCAAAAATGTGTGTCAGTTGAATTCTTGTCCAGTTCCAGTTCAAAGAATGTGACTACCCTTAATTATTTCCAGCTGTTGATATAATGCGCTCACATCATTTATTTTATTCTCCTTGCCTCTTTGTTGCTTTTCCTAGCATGGAATTGAGGAGACAGCTGCTGAATGCAAGAAACTGGGTGCAAAGGTTCATGCCTTTGTGGTAGACTGCAGTAACCGAGAAGATATTTACAGCTTGGCAAAGAAGGTGAAATTTTACATTTGGTTAGAATCATATCGTGTCAGAGCTGGGAGGGATTTTGGAGATGGCCCAGGTATGATGCAGACAAACTAACAGAAGTTTTGTGATTTACTCAAGGTTGTATAGCTGGCTCTGTATAGTGGCAGACCCAGAACTAAACCCTAGAACTGAAGTTCTCAGACTTTAGTGTGTTCTGGAATCTTCCAGGGGGCTTGTTTAAAAAAAAAAAATAGGCACCCCAGAGGTTTTCTCTCACTAGGTGGAGGGCTGGGCCCAGGAATTTTCGTGTTTAGTACACTATGCACCCACACCTCACCTGTCTGATTCTGATACAGGTAAATCCTTGGGTGGCACTGCAGAACCACTGACAGGGTCTTCTGAAGTTCAGTCCAAGAACTCAGGAAGATAGGATAAACCTAACTGTTAATCAGGCTTTGATCGTAGACATACCTATTTCTATAAACCATTATTTGACTAGTCTATATATAACTGAGATGTGCTACATATAATGGGATTTCCTCAACACATCCATAAATGTACTTGTTAACTAAATGTGGTAATGGTGGGAAGATCAGTAGAATTACCTTGGCAAATTCCTTAAAGTACACCTTCCTGGGCCTTACCCCTGGATAGTCTGATTCAGTATAGTATAAAGATTCTGATTCAGCGAAGACTTGAGAACCTCTTGAATTTTAGGAAATTTTAGATTTGGGGACATTCTTAACTTCTATTTTAAATTATAATCTTTTATTTCAAACTGATGCCTCTTATAATTGATTAGGCCTTAGCTAAGTCAAAAGAATAGGTAGAAATTACCCAGGCCAGTGGTGGGAAATCGCCTTCTGGAAAGGGGGTACCGTAAGATCAAGGCCTTTGGGTAAGAAACATCTGCATTCTTCACAGTAACTGTTTTATTAACAATGATTCTCCTTCATAGAAATGAGTTTTCTTTTAGTTAATACTAGCTTTTCCACCTTGGGCAAATTACCCAACCTCTCTGTGCCTAACTTTCCTCAATTATAAAATGGGGATCACAGCAGTATCTACCTTATAGGATTGTTATGAGGATTAAGTGAATTAATGATGTAAAGTTCTTAGAACAATACCTGGTGCTTAGTAGTCACTTAATAAGAGTTAGTTGTTAGTATTATAATGTTGCTGGTGGGAATGGGGTTCTTGCGATGTCACGAGAAAAGCATTTTGGGGGACCCACGTGAGAGGATAAGGCCTGGCAGTAAGATTTATTTGGGTGGAAATAGAAGGCTGCCTCCAGGTTCCCAATGTCTCATCTCCATCTATTGCCCTGTGGAAAAAAATCCAGCCTTGTCTTCTTTAAGCCCAATACAAAGACCAGTGTCCAAAAATTCTGTGCTGTGCCAAAGCTTAGTCCATGGTTAGCCCATGCCTGTCCCCGTGTGGCTGGCATAGCCTGTCCCCTAGCTTAGTCTCTTCCCGGTTGCACTCCGGTTGGCGCTGCGTTGCTGTACCCAGGCCTGTGCTTGGTGCCCGGGGTCCCAGATGGCTGCTAGGGCTGCATGGCTGCTATGGAGAGAAAACTCGAGAACAAACCGGGCAAGCTCGCGTTAGAGAAAAAGAGAGACAGAGACACAGGCTGATTATATTATCCCAGGCTTGGGAAGGACCAGGCACCCTTTCAAACTAACCAACTTCCCAGTCTTTCTGTGTGTGGGTGTTGGGTCCTCCCCCTAACCAGTCCCTTTCCTAGGCCTTCCAGGGCCCTGTGTCCCTTATCCAACCCGCTCCTCTTCCCAGGCTTGGCTCTGCCCCTTCTGGTTGCCGGCTCGGTTCCTGCCCTCCTGGGGTTAGGTCCCTGGAAAGGAGGGTGCCCAGGGAGTGTGTGAAGCTGTAACATCCTGGAGACACAAACAGGCTTATTGCCTGGTTCAGCTCCCTGGTTTAGTAGGCTTCATTATGTCCGATTCCTTCTACCCCCTTCCTTTATTGTCATCTGGCTACCTATGCGAACAATAATGGAATCGCCAGTATTTATATCATTTTGTTATTAGGCATTATTACACACCCGGCTGACCAGTCTCGAGTATACGGTGCTCCTGTGTCTGAGTGTTGCCGACTGGTCACGATATAACTCATGTCTGCACTTACATTAATTTAAGTAATTTTAAACACCTTGCTGACCAGTCGTGACTGAAAAGTAACCCTCCATTCAATCGAGTTCTGGCTTGAAATAGCCGGTCAGCAAGGTGTTAAGGAAATTGAGTAGTGTTATCTAAATGGAAAACATTCATTGCCATCGTCATTTGGGAATAGGCTTTTCTGGAAAAGATAATTATTATTGACACAATTCCATGTATTTTAAACATAGTGTTTTTACTGAAAATTTTATTAGATGAACTAACTATATGCTTAAACAGAGTGTACACAATGACTTATGACTATCAGATATTTTGAAGTAGCTATTTTTTTTTTGGTATTAGGACAATTTTATGCCACCTCAACAGTAAAACTCTCAGCTCACTTTCATTATTAAGAAATGTGCAAGTTGACATTCTCGCTCTGGTGGGAGATAGGTGACAATGGAGAGCTCAAGGATGAAGGAAGGGTCAAGAGGGTCTGGGTAAATACTTTGGCAATGTGAAACAGTAATTTATATCTTGAGTCATGTTAACTTGGAGGCATTAGAGCAGCTTCATCAGTTCAACCACATAAAATGTCCTGTTTTTCTCATAACTTAGTAGCATTATTCTGAATAACAATTTTCTGTTGTGCTAGAGATGTGGATATAGGTACAAATTGTATTGATTAAGCGCCCAGTAATTCTTAATTTGACTCTAGTAAGTTAAATACAACCTGATTAAATTCAGTTCTGGCTGAGGAACCTTCACAATGGCACACTGATGTCCTACAGGATATTGATGGGCCTCCCTCCCCTCCTGACTTCCTTTCTGTTCCAGATTTGACGCTTCACTTTAGTCTCTGAGGTCAGAAAATGTGGAAGAGTCCCAACTCCATGTGACCTTTAATAACCATGTGACCTTTGGCAAGAAAGTTAGCGATTCTGTGCTTCATATTTCTCATCATTAAAGTGAGCATACTAAGAGTTGCTACCTCATAGAATCTTTGTGAGAGTTAAATGAGATAATGAAATTCCTTAAAATGCATAGCACTTACATATGTGAAAGCTTTTTTTTACATGTTTTTTTGATTTCAAAGAGAGGAAGAGAGAGAGAGAGAATCATCAATGATGAGAGAGAATCATTGATTGGCTGCCTCCTGCACATCCCCTACTGGGGATCGAGCCCACAACCCAGACATGGCCTGACCGGGAATTGAACCATGACCTCTGAGTTCATGAGTCAGTGCTCAACCACTGAGCCACACCGGCTGGCCTGTGAAAGCTTTAAATAGGCTAGTAGACACCTCCCCCTCAGTCTCCCAACACACTGCACCACTATCTAAATAATGATAACTCTATTAATAGAGGCTAGCTTTTATTTGGAAGACAATGTATAACAAAATGCATTGTAACTCTAGGGTCCATCCACCAAGCAGCTTAGTTACTCAAAGAACCATAAAAATGTTGAATAGGATATTTTTGCATTGCTAGCTTAATAGTCTTGCAATTAAGCCTACTGCAACTCAATGGAGAAAGGTTAGGGAGCAATAGAGTGGAGTGACCATAAAAACAATAGAAGATGTAGCCAGTTTCATGGTGTGTAATCAGTTTTACATAGTTCCTCGTAATAGTCCCTGCGCTTGCCAATTAATTAAACTTTTTTTTTTTTTTTTGGCTTACCTTTTTAAAGTTTTATTTAAAAAATCTGCTTATTTGTCACTGGTTTTGTTTTTGTTAGCCACATGCCTCCTGAACTATAATCAATAGAGCAAAGTCAAGAGACTAAATTGCAAAAGAAAATTTTTACATAACTAATTTACAGGCAGAGCTATTTTGAAATTAAGTACCTAAAATTAAAGGTTTTTTTTTCCATGTTGGCACATAGATTCAAAACTACTTGTTTTCCCCACAGCTCGTTAAAAAATACATACTTCTTTAATAGTCATTGCTTGCAAACCTACCCTCGTACTTCTTAATGATGCAGGTATCTTTCTCATTTTATTTTTAAAGGTGAAGACAGAAATTGGAGATGTTAGTATTCTAATAAATAATGCTGGTGTGGTCTATACATCAGATTTGTTTGCGACACAAGACCCTCAGATTAAAAAGACTTTTGAAGTTAATGTACTTGCACATTTCTGGGTAAGTATGACTTCTTTTACAAAAACATTCCCTTCTCAAAGATTAAGTTTAAAGTGGAGCTTTCAGTAGACATAAGGACATATCAACTCAATACTAAAGTTTTCTCCTCTAGGTACCAGGGATAATACACAAAAAGATCATTTTTCATGTTTCAACTAAAGGTCATCAGTCTTTCTCCCCTCTCAAAAATATTAATAATAAATTAATAAATAATAATAAACTTCTGGGGTTATATATGTTTTAATTCTAAGCTACATTCTCATATCTCTGTGTTTAAAGATGAAGAAGGAATTAGTGATCATCCAAGTCACCTTCTGCGATTCTATAAAAGGGAAACCCAGTTTGCTTTCAGATTCTCATGAAAGCCAGGCCTCCCATTATATCCTGCCCCAAATGCAAACTTTATTATGAAACTCACCATTCAAGGTCTTAAATACACACACACACACACACGCACGCACGCACACACGCACACGAGTTTCTGAGGAGTCTAAATATTGCCCAAATAGCTAGTCCCTAGAAGGGTCCCTGAAAGTTTTCTCGGATGTGAGTCTGGGATGAGTAATCTCCAGAGAATATTGGAGTTAGTTGGTGAAAATGTAGTATTATGTTAACATTTTCTAGTTATTGATATGTCTTTGTATTTTATGACTTATGAGTTTGCTTATCTTTCTGCCTCTGTTGGAATGTAGGGTATTGTCTGTCTTATTTGTTTCTGAATCCCCATCACCTAGTAGATGCTCAATAAATATTTATTGTGTGAATCATTCAGCAACTACTGGAAGATTGCTGTTCACTTCAATATTTTAATGACAAACACTTTTCTAACAACTTCAAGTTAAGATAGAAGACATCATTGAGAAAAGGTGGAGGATCAGTGGACATAAGTTGTTCACAATTTTTTTTTTTTAATATATCTTTATTGATTTTAGAGAGAGGAAGGGAGATGAGGAGAGAGAGAGAATGAGAAACCTCAATGATGAGAGAGTCATTGATGGGCAGCCTCCTGCACGCCCCCGACTGGGGATCGAGCCCGCAACACAGGCATGAGCCCTGACCAGGAATCGAACCATGATCTCCTGGATCCTAGGTTGATGTTCTGCTGCTGAGCCACACCCAGCCTGGCAAGTTGTTCACAATTTAAATAAGATGAGTTCTTAAAATTTTCAATATCCATTGTTTACCTTAATTTTTTGAATCTAGGCATCCTATCCAGTTGCCTTATGTTGCCACATTTGGCAATCTAGGGTTTTTTTAATTTATGCCAGGAACAATATATATAGTTAACAAAATATATCTTTGTTTTAAAATATTCCCAATGGATTTGCAAATCAGAGATAAAAGTATTTTTTTTCTGTCTTATAAAAACGATTTCTAGACTACAAAGGCATTTCTTCCAGCGATGATGAAGAATAATCATGGCCATATTGTCACTGTGGCTTCAGCAGCTGGGCATACTACGGTCCCCTTTTTAATGGCTTATTGGTAAGTGAACATGTGTTTTTTCATTGGTTCCTATGCTTAGCTTTGTTGCACAAGGTCTCTTGTGCAACAGCATTATCACCCATTAATCCCCTTCTATGTTGACCACTGTAGAGGTGGCTGCAGAGAAACTATCCAATTAGAAGCCAACTGCTTTAAGCATTTCTTATCTCTTTAGCAGCAAGGAATTACAAAACAAGCAATACCATGAACAGAAGTTAATATTAATAATTTTAAGTAAAGTAATGTGGAAATAAAACTGTAAAGACAGAAAGAGTACAATCTGGAACTCTAAACATTAAAAGCATTCAAACAGTGAAATTGTTGTGAAAATAATTGTAATAGTTATCCATGTAAAAATCCACATTGTTTTAGTAATTGAAGAACTTACTACAGCAAGCAGGGCACAGTAATGGTGTGTTCCTCTGTATACTATAAAAAGTTGATCAGTGAGGCCACTGTAGCCAAGGTGATCCTACTGGTTGCACCCACCCTAACAGTTCTTGGCTGTTTCTGTATTTTAGCAAATAACTTTTAGAATGTTGAGTTATGATTGTGCAAATAAATATGCATACAAATAATGCTCAAATTTGTCTTCTACCATTGTGCTCTTTTGGAATTGATTATCTAAATTCCAGAAACAATATAGTTATAGTTGTATATGTAGCAGCTATAGATAATGCGTATAAATTTATAGACCTAGGTATGGGCAGGTCACACACACACACACACACACACACACACACACACATCTTGCATTTAAGAAGTTTGCAAGGATATATACCAAACCATTCATCTCACCACACCTATTGAGTGGTTAGCCTTAAGTAATGGCAATAAAAATGATTTTTATTTTGTTCTTTTTGGTCATCTATGTTTTCTTTCTTTCTTCCTTTTTGAACATTGATTTGTTTTATAATCGTTTAAAAAATAAATATAGACATGGGCTGAGTTTTTTAAAAAAGAATGAAATAACAGCTGAAGCTGTCACAGACGGAGGTGCAGCCCAGATGTCTCTCGTCTCTGTCAGAGCCAGCTTAAGTTAGGCAGCGAGCCCCTGCCGTCAAGGGCTAACACAGCTTTGCACGCGTTTACTTCCTTGATGAAAGGCGGTTGCAGACGCTGCTGCTAGGCCGCTACGTCCCACCGCCCTGCCGGGTTCTATCTTACTCCCCCGCTAAGCAAGGAGGATCAGAGACTCCAGCAGGGCCGTCGGCCTTGTTGCACTTCCCCCTTCCCTTGGCATAGGAAATATTGTAGTTCTTTTGATTCTGGTTTGATTCTGCCTCACTGAGGTTTGCAGTGCAAGTCAAGCGAGAACGGGCTTTGTGTGAGAAACAAATTTACTTTGGTGACTAGTGATGGTGCTTTCAACAGAATTAAAGCTTTTCATCGGGTATTGTCAAACAGGAGCCACATACACAGTTGTGTAGATTGTACACTACACATTCTAGGGGCACTGTTCACATTCAGGTCCTTTTAGACTTGAATGATTTTCCAGGTACATAGGCAGTAAATTAGCTTGGGAAGAGGAGTGGCCTTCTCTGATTCACAGAAAGGAACCATTTGAGCTAAAAGGCAGGGTTGCATTTGGTTTGTACATTTCCAGCTTGGGGACGGATCTGTGGTTTGCCTGCCCTTGCAAAACTCCTGTTTGTACTCTCAGCCCTCACTGGCCTGAGCTGCAGTCTGTGATCCTTACTGACCACAATTATCTTTTTTTTTTTTTCAAATATATCTTTATTGATTTCAGAGAGAGGGAGAGAGAGAGAGAAACATCAATGATGAGAGTCATTGATCGGCTGCCTCCTGCACGCCCCCGACTGGGGATTGAGCCCGCAACCCGGGCATGGGCCCTGACCGGGAATCGAACCCTGATCTCCTGGATTCCAGGTCAACACTCAACCGCTGAGCCACGCCCAGCCAGGCGACCACAATTATCTTAAATTCAGTTCACACTCTGGTTTTCGCTCAGTATCTGATCAATGGCAGAACTTTCACAGAGACACACTGAAGACTTCACCCAGCAGAAGGCAATCTTATCAGCTGTTGTTATTAACAATTGCGCAATTAAACTGAGATGCTGCTTTTTAAAACATAAACTTTTTATTGAAGTATAACATTTATAAAAATGCAGAAATCATGAGTGTACAGCTCAGTGAGTTCCTGCAAAGTGGACACATCTATTTAATCATCGTGCGGGTCAAAAATAGAACTTTACAAGACCCCAGAAGCTCCTCTTGGAACTCTTCCCAGACACCAATCTCTCTTTCCTTCCCAAGGTAACTCCTATATTGACTTGTAACACCATTGATTAATTTTGCCTATTTTTGATCTTTATATACATGGAATCACACATTGTTTTTAGATTTATCCCTGTTGTTGTTGGTAGCTGCCATTCAATCATTTTCATGCCCGTATAGTATTGCATCATGTAACTAGACAGTAATTTACTGTCATACCACTGCTGATGAACATTTCGGTTGTTTACAGGGTATGATGACTATGAATAGTAATGTTCAGAATCTTGACTCAATCACTTATTAACCTATGTGACCTTGGGCAAGTTACTCAACCTCTCTGTGCATCATTTTCCTCATCCGTAACATAATGCTAACAATAGGAACTAACTAACTCATCAGGATGCTGTAAAGTCTAAATCATATAATGAAATGCACTGAGCATAGAATCTGGAATCCTGTAAGTGTTCGACAACAGGAGGTTACCTATTGATTTTGTTCCAATTCTACTTCCCTCTCTTCACACAGAATGGTAAAGTCCCACGTCTCATTTTAGCTTTCAAAATGCTTTGCCTGGAGGGATTAATCATATATGCTCTAGCTCCTATTTGTTAGAATGAAATGAGAAAGGACCTAGCATCACCTGTTTTTCCCCCTGTAATCCAGCCCTCAGCTATCATTGTCCTGATGGACAATGCAGACATAGCAAAAGAATCGATTACAGTTCTAATCACCTATATTAGAAAATGAAAAAGTCCATTTCTTTTGAATTTATAGTTCAACAGTTTTAATGATTAATGTGAAAAATGCAAGATGAAAGAACTGAATTCATGGTGAGAGAGGTTAATCTTTTGATTCTGTTCTTTTGCTGCTTGCTAAGTATTTTACCCCAAAGTATCTTGATTTTAAAAAGAAAACAATTTGGTGCTGCAAAACTCTGGCTAATATATCTTGTCAATTCAAATAACCAATTTATAAGCATGAAAGTTAGCAGTATGGGAAGACATGGCAAAATTGGAGTCTTCATCATTAGCTTGTAATGAAATGTTATTTAAAAGAATAATTTGGAATAAGAAATATTAATTCAGATTATGAATAAGAAATTTGATATAATGTTACAAAGTACAGAAAAAATCCACTCATAGCTTTCACATATAGATATATATGTCTCAAAACAAATTCACTTTGAAGTTCAAAAATATAAAATCTTTTTAACACACTCAAGAGCATTAACTCTGAGTTTTAATATATTCTTGCATTTTTGGTTCACTTAAGAAAAATCAGAAAATACACCTTAGTAAAAGAAAATTTACTGATAATCTCTCCATGCAGAAATAACCTTGGTAAGCATTTGTTATAATTTTTTAGGACATTTTAAATGAAGATGGTCATACATTGAAAAAAACCTGTCACTCTGATAAATGATGTTGGGATGCAGTAAATATTCTATGTCAGTGCTTCTTAGACTTTAATGTACCTCTGAATTTACTCAAAGATCTAGAATGAAGGTTCTGATTCAGTAGGTCTGCGCTGGGCATTGAGATCCAGGTGCTGCCCACGCTTCTCGGCAGGCGACCACACTTAACTAAGGAAAACAGACCTCTGAATTAAATAGATGCAGCAGCTTTCCAGAATTATTTTGTGACCTCTGTCTGTATTTTCAGTTCAAGCAAGTTTGCAGCCGTTGGATTTCACAGAGCTTTGACTGACGAATTGGAAGCCTTAGGAAGAACTGGAGTCAAAACATCATGTCTCTGCCCTAATTTCATCAACACTGGCTTCATCAAAAACCCAAGTACTGGGTAAGTTGAGACAAAAATGGCAATAAAAAGATTGGTGATTGCATGAATATGAGCCATTCTGTGGGTTTTCGTAAGTATTTTAAGCCTTAAAACACCTGATATTCAATGCCCTTACCTAATTTCAGTTCCAGCTTCTGGAGATTGTGGGAAAACAGGTGTAGAGACAAAGCAAGGGAGAGAATGTATATAAATGTTCATCTGAATGACACAGGTGAACCTGCTAATCTTCCTTATTTTTCCTTTCCCTAAGCAGTGGTTCTTAGACAAGTAAACATACGTTTCACTGGGAGTGCTTGGGAACCATGTAGGGGACCCACCTGTAGAGATGTTGATTTTTATTAGGTTTGGTTGGGATAGGGTAGTCAGTAGTTGGGATGGGGAGTTGGAACTGTGTATGTTTAACAAACATCATAGGTAATTCTGATGGAGATAAATCAGGACCACAATGTGAGAAACACTTTCCATTGGTAATCTAGAGATTATCTTCCAAATTGAGTACCAGACCATGGTCTTCCCTTGGCTAAAAAATAAAATTGTAAGGATCTTCTCTGAGGTTAATTTTAATGTTTCTTCTCTTTGGGAATAGCTTTAATTGCCTTTGTAAACATGATATATACTTTTTAAAAATTCCAACACACGGAAAAGTACAAATAAGGAAAGTTTCTTTTGAAAATTTCTTAAAACCCTCTTAGCATTTTAGAAACTACTCTTAACATTTTGATGAACATCCTTCCAGACATCTCCTTATGTACAGATTAAATGTCTAAATTTTATGTAACTGGCATATATTACACATGGGGTTCTGGAAACAGTAAGTACACTGCTCACATCCCTCAGCAATATGTTTACAAACAATACTGTATTAAAAACTTCAAAGTGTCCCTGGCCGGTGAGGCTCAGTTGGTTGAATGTTGGCCCATGCACCGTGAGGTCGCCGGTTCAGTTCCTGGTCACAGCACGTGCCCAGGTTGTGGGCTCCATCCCCAGTAGGGGGCATGCAGGAGGCAGCTGACTAGTGGATCTCACACATCTGGGTTTCTTTCTCTCTCTCCTCTCACTTCCTCTCTCACTAAAATCAATAAAAACATATTTAGGGAAAAAAACAAAAAAAAAAACCCAAAACTTCAAAGCTGGATCTTAACTGTTCTGACCACAAAAAAGAAATGTGTTAACTCACACTATGGTGGCAGTCATACTACAATATATAAGTGTATCAAATCGACATGTAGTGCACCTTAAACTTACACCGTGTGATGTGTCAATTATGTCTCAATAAAAATTCATTCATTCATTCATTCATTCATTAAAAGAGCTCACTAAAACTGAAAGGGTTATCAGAGGAAGAGGTGTCATGCCCAAGGATAGAATTTGCCTATTTCCTCCATTATTTTCAGAATTTAGATACTAAAATAATATATTTGAGTCAGAATTTTTCACTTAGACTTTCAGCAGTTAAAATCAGATGGCATATATTTTTAAAATTATAATTGAATTTTTTACCCTTGCCCCCAGGGCAAGGTTGCACAAAGCTCACCTTCATGTGGGCAGGGGTGCCCTCTCCCGGCAAAGCTCTGCTTGAAAAATAACTGGGAAGCTTGCTGTGGGGGTGGGGAGCACAAACAGAAGCTGACAGGATGCTAGCCTAGTCACAGGAATATGACCTGGCTCAGGAAGGGTCTGGGGCTCGGTCCTGCCCCATGAACCCCTTTGAAGATAAGCTGATACTAGAGTGGGTGCCAAAGGTGAAGTTGGTTTTAATCTAGAAACTTAATTATTCTAATTCGAGGACAGACAGATCTTATGGGTTTATATTTTGGATACTCAATAAAATCTGTAATTTTCTTAAACCTCACGACAGTATTTTGCTTAGAGAGATCAAGTAACCTGCCTGTAAGTAGCAGAACTGAGATTCAGGCCAAACTTTGTCCATTTTACACAGAGGGCCACCTTTCTGAAATAAGGAAACTGAACCAACCTCTAAATGACTGATTCAAAATCATCTGTGTCTTGCTAATATTGGAACTTAGATTCTCTTTTAAAGCACATCAGGGGTGCAGTTTATTCGTTCTTGTATTTACACATCTAACATACTGCGAAGAAACTAGTTTACTATAAAGTTTATAATGCAGCATAATCTGAATTTATTGGAATTAAGTGTAATCAGGTGTTCTGAGTAATTTTTGACTGCTAAGAATTATTTTTGTTAGGTAAACTTGTATATCAAGAAATCATTTTATTGCCCTAGCCGGTTTGACTCAGTGGTTAGAGCATCAGCCCAGGCACTGAGGGGTGTTGGGTTCAATTCCCAGTCAAGGGCACATTCCTGGGTTGCAGGTTTGCTCCCCACCCCTGGTCGGGGCTAGTGTGGGAGGCATCCAGTCAATGTGTCCCTCTCACATCGATGTTTTTCTCTCTCTCTCTCCCCCTCCCTTCCATTGTCTCTGAAAAGCAATGGAAAAAATATCCCCAGGTGAGGATTAACACACCAAAAAAAAAGAGAGAGAAAAGAAATCATTTTATTAAAAGCATTTATTGAAGGACTACTAAATACCAGGTATCCTACTAGGTCTAGATACCTCACATAAGTTACCGTAATCTAGATTTGGCCCCAGGCTATAGTTTGCCTACGCCTGCCCTAATCCTTCTAACAATTCCGCAAGATAAGTATTACTGTGTCATTTTATGGACGAACAGAAACTTGGAGGAGTTAAGAAAATTGCCCAATGTTACACAGCCCCAAAGAGGCCGACTGAAATTCCTCCCTAGGTCCTAGATTCCAAATGCCCTACTATTCCTGGCTTTATTTTTTAACAAAATTGTAATAGAAGTTTTTTTCTGAGAATCATCATTTTAAAAATGTATATTAAATATTTCATTGGAAATAACTTTATTCCTATTCTGATAATGTGTTATGATTATAAATAAATTTTAAATAATGTAGAGAAAAGCTCCTTTAAAGATGTTGTTCTTCCAGAGATAACCACTTTATTAAAAATTAGATTTCCAGTTATAGCTTCCCAATTCTCATTAACGCTTTGCGGTCGTATTAAATTTGGACATGGGTGTCGTACTGGTCAGAATTAAGAGCTTTCAGAGAAATTATGAACTGATACATGAATGGACTTAAGATTCGTACGGTTCCTTGCTGTGGTGGCTGAGAGCAGACATACGACTGGAACAGTAAAAAAGCTTTGGTGGCTGAGAGGAGACAAACGACCGCAAAGGGTTAATGCATTTCTTTTTCTGGTACATGGAAACATACGTGCTATTCTGTAAGCTGCCTTTTTGACTTAACAGTATGCTGTTGTTGCATTATTTAGCCAAGATATGGAAGCAACCCAAGAGCCCATCAATAGCTGAGTGGATAAAAAAGCTGTGGTACACATATGCAATGGGCTATTTATTACTCAGCCGTAAAAAAGATTGAAATCTTACCATTTGCAACAGCATGGATGGACCTAGAGGGTATTATGTTAAATGAAATAAGTGAGTCAAAGACAAATACCATATGATTTTACTTACATATGGAATCTAAAGAAGAAAATAAAACTGGGTGAATAAGGTGAAGGGATTAAGAAGTGCAAATTGGCAGTTACAAAATAGTCATGGGATATAAAACACAGCATAGGGAAAATAGTCAATAATAATGTAATAACTCTATGGTATCAGGTGGGTACTGGGAATATCAGGGAGAACACTTTGTAAAGTATATGATAGTCTAACCACTATGTTGTACACCTGAAACTAGTACAATATCATATTGAATGTAAACTGTAATTGAAAAGTAAAAAACAAACAAACCATAAACACACACACAAAAAACAATTTGCTGTTGTCAGTTTTCTGTGTTGATAGATAAAGTGCTCCCTTACCTTACCCTTTTTAATGTTAGCCCAACAATTTGGGTGTACGTCTCCTCTATGGAATCACATTTAGATCTCTAATCTTTTATTGTTGTGATAAATGCATATCCTTGTTTGTGTGTGCATGCATACACCTACATATGTGCGCTGTGTGTTTATATATTCATATGCATGTGCATTTATGTACATATGTGTGTATCTTTGCTCACTTTTCCAACCATTTTGTTATGATTGGTTTTTTGCAACAGTTGCTGGATCAAAGAGTAGGGACTTACTTACTTTTATTTATTAGATTTATTAGATTGCCCTTCAGAAGGATTGTTCTCATCTCTCCTCCCACCAGCAGAGTATTAAGTGCCCATTCCCCTCACCTTTTCCAGCTTTGAATATTAGCACACTTTTAATTTTTGTGAATATGATAGGAAAAAACAGTATTTGTGTTATATTAATACATTTTTTATTATTAGAAAGGATGACAATTATCTTTTCATATTTAATAAGTCCTGTTATCTTCTCTATTCCACTCTGCTTATACAAATCAGACCCCATTATTCAAGTGCTTCTATAGATCAGGTTAAGGAAGTTCTCTTATTTTATTTGTTTGTTGAGTGGGGTTTTGGGGGGTTTTTTCATGAAAGGATTTTGTCAATTGCTTTTTCTGTTCCTACTGAGATAATCATGTGGAGCTTTTCCTTCATTCTATTAACATGGTATATGTTACATTGATTTTTATATAGTGAACCACCTTATAGTCCTGGAATAAATCTCACTTGGCCATAACACATAATCCTTTTAATATAATGTTAGACTTGGTTTGCAGTATTTTGTTGAGAATATTTTCATCTATATTTATAAGAGATATCACTAGTTTTCCAGTGATATGTTAGTCTGGCTTTAGTAACAGGGTAATTCTGGCTCATCGAATGAGTTAGGAAGCATTCTTTCCTTTATCTTTCAAAGGCTTTGACAAGGACTAGTGTTATTTCTGTAAACATTCTGGTGTTAATTCTTTAAACATCATGAAGCCATCTGGTCCTAGGATTTTCTTTACTGGGAGTTTTTTGATTACTGATTCAATCTCTTGTTAAAGGCCTATTCAGATTTCTTATTTCTTCTTCAGTCAGTTTGGTGCTAAAACTTTGTATGTTTCACTAGGTTATCTAATTTTTGTCATATATTTTTTTATAGTGTTTTCTTCTAATTCTTTTCTATTTCTGTAAGGTTGGTAGTAATGTCTTCACTTTCATTCCTGATTTGAATAGTTTGAGTCTTCTCTCTCTTTTTCTAGGTTGTGTAGCTAAAAATTTGTCAATTTTGTTGATCTTTTCAGTGTCAACTTTTGGTTTCATTGATTGTATTGTTATCTATACTCTATTTTATTATTTATTTATTTATTTATTTATTTATTTATTTATTTATTTTAAATACATCTTTATTGATTTCAGAGAGAGGAAACGAGAGGGAGAGAGAGAGATAGAAACATCAATGATGAGAGAGTCATTGATCGGCTGTCTCCTGCACGCCTCCAACTGGGGATTGAGCCCGCAACCCGGGCATGTGCCCTGACCGGGTATTGAACCCTGATCGCCTGGATCCTAGGTTGACGCTCTACTGCTGAGCCGCACCCGGCTGGGCAATACTCTATTTTATTTATCTCTACTTTATTTATTTATTTATTTATTTTTTTATTTTATGAATATATAATTTTTATTCATTTTTTGCTACAAACTAGTGCTTATTTAAAAATAGTATTTAGTAATTTATACTCAAAGGACATCTTACAGCTAACATCCAAAGAAGACAATCAAAGTATTTTTTGAAGATTTATTATGTGCTTAGTACTGAAGAGCTCCTAAATCTGCCCATTGTTGGCATTAGTAAGATGAGAGAGTTAATTTCTGGCTAATGATTAAAATTTCCAATCATTATAATCAGTAAGATTATAATTTTATATTTAACAAAGGACAGTGGTCAAACAAAAAAAAGTTTCTGATCTAAATAAGATTGCAAAAGAAATCAAGCTTCCTGGAGCTTTTATTCTTGGAGCGGGGGCAGGCCCATTTCAGACTCTTGGGTTTAATTCTGAGTTTATGCCAGTTATTCAAACAGAAAGTGAACACAAACCTCCTGTGAATGGAAGTTACTTTGCCTACATTAACCCTGAAGATGGAGGGTGCCTACTAAAGAAATACAGTCATTGAGGTGAAAGCCAAAAGAAGGACTGGAAAACTTAACTTTGTGACTTGTATGAGACAGACTCTGGATAAACATTATGGAGATAAGCCTGTAGGGATGGGAGGTACTTTCATAATTCAGAAAGGAAAAGACTCACATTATGCTTAGAGAATTTTCTTCCTGCCCATTGAACTCTGATGAAGAGGTGAATAAGTGGTTGCATTTTTATGAGATGAAGGCTCCTTTGATTTATCTCTATTTTATCTTATTATTTCCTTCATTTTGTTTGCTTTAGGTTTAGTTTTTTTTTTCTAGTTTCTTAATGTGGAAAGTTAGATTACTGATTTGAGATCTTTTTTAATGTAGGAACTTATAATTATAAATTTCCCTCTGAGCACTGCTTTAGCTGCATCTCATAAATTTTGTGTGTTGTGTTTTTTCATTCGTCTCCAAGCATTTTTTAATTTCCTGTGATTTTTTTTTTTCTTTGTCCCACTCATTAATTCCCACATATGTCTGAATTTTTTAGTTTTCTCCTATTATTGATTTCTAATTTTATTCTACTGTGGTCAGAGGACATATTTGGTATGATTTCAGTCTTTTTAAATTTAATAAGACTTGTTTTGTGGTCTAACATATGATCTGTCCTGGAGAATGTTCCTTGTGCCCTTGAGAAAAATATATGTATTCTGCTGTTGGGTGGATTTTTCTATAGATGTTATTAGGTATAGTTGATTTATACTGTTTTTCAAGTCTTCTATTTTCTTGTTATTCTTCTGTCCAGTTGTTCAATCGATCATTAAATATGTGATTAATGTCTCCAACTTTTGTTACACTATGTATCCTTTCAATTCTGTTAATTTTTTCTTTCATGTATTTTAGGACTCTGTTGTTAGATATATGACCAACTTTTAATTAAATGATTTTCCATCAAATAAGTTATCCCTTTCCAGTTAGTAATATAAACAATGCAGCATAATCTGAATTTATTATATTAAGTGTAATTGGATGTTCTGATTAGCTTTTGTTGAACATCCTTTTAAAACGTCTACTCTCCTACATGTAATATACATGACCAAATTCTATTTTCTCTAAAAATTTACTTTTTCAGTATGCCACAGAAAGATACTACTTTTTTTTGGCTACTGCCATAAATAAGATGTTATATAAGAAGGTGGCAAGTAACAATTGTATAATATAATTTATAAAGTGCTTACATGTACATTTCCCCTTTATTGTCACATTACCAGTACAGTACTGAGGCCGGATTATACTCATTCAGTGGTGCCATGTTGGTAGCTCGAAATTTGCCACAGTAATTGTATTTGTTTTGTTTTGTTTTGTTAAGCCTCACCCAAAAATATTTTTTCCATTGATTTTTAGAGAAAGTGGGAGGGAGGGGGAGAAAGAGAGAGAAACATTGATATGAGATAAACACATTGATTTGTTGCCTCCCACAAGAGCCCCAACCAGGGCCAGGGATCGAACCTGCAACCCAGGTACGTGCCCTTGACCAAGAATTGAATCCACAACCCTTCAGTGCGAGGGCAGATGCTCTAACCACTGAGCAATACTGGCCAGGGCTCACAGTAGTAGTATTTATTCTACTGGACATATTTCTGTGTTGTAATTCCTCTGACACTTTAGAAACTGTTCACTAAAATGTCTTAGTATGTAATAATACTTGTATAATGGTATCTGATTTCTTTCCCAAAGCTTCTAAATATTTAAAAGTGAATTTATCAGTGTTAACCTAGCTAAATTATTTTTAAGTCTTGGTTACTTTTATACTTCTCTCTTTTTTTGGAATTTATTGTTGAAAGTATTACAGATATCCCCCATTGTCCGCCATTGACCTCCTCCAACCCAACTCCCCCCCCCCCCGGCCTACTGCACTATTGTCTGTGTTCATGGGTTATGCATATATGCATATAAGACTTTTATACTTTTCATTTGCATAATAGGGACAGTAGTCTGTCCTTCACAGGGTTGTTGTAAAACTTCAAAGAGGTACCTTGTGGGGAATGTTGAGCTCAGTGGGCAGTACATGCTAAGCACTACATAAATGGTTATAAATGGTTTTTGTTATTATTTATGCTAATGCAGCTACCATTTTTGAGCACCTATAATGGGCTAGATGCCACAAGTCAGTTATGTTACGGTTCCTGTGGTAATGGAACTGATTTGTTTGGCACTGAACTAAAGCTGAAACCTCAGTGAAATGATTTGTTTCTGGAATCTGCTTCTGATTTCAGCTTGGGACCCACCCTGGAGCCTGAGGAAGTGGTAAGCAAGCTGATGAAGGGGATCCTGACTGAGCAGAAAATGATTTTTGTTCCATCTTCCATAAGCTTTTTTACAGTGGTGGAAAGGTAAGCAACAGTTTTGTTTGCCTGTGTTACAAATATTCATCCTACACATTTTTACTCAGATTTAAAACCAAATCTCTGTAAAGTGCAATGAAATGGAATAAAGTTAACAAAAATAATGGGTTTAAAGAATCCATCAATTTTTAAACTACATTTGTTAGTGATTGAAGCAAGATTGGTTTAGCAATTGGGTAAATGAACTGAATAATTTCACAAGTTTTTAAGTTTTTTTTTTAAAGAAAAATGTATATTTTTGGAAGTCTTGTCTTATAAATGAATAAATATGAAGGACAGTTTTTAAACATTAGTACATAATGGAATCATAGGACAATGATATTGGAGGAGACCATAGTTAAGTTTTATGTGTTCATTTAAATATACAACATATAATCATTGAGCTCTCGTTTTGTGCAAAATCATACTGAAGCATAGGGATTGCTAAATAATTTGAGAGATCTTTGAGCCATGCTACTTCAAATGTGGTCCATGGGCCAGAATCTCCTGATCTCCTGAATCAGAATTTGCATTTTAATAAGATCCACAGGTGATTTGTATGCATATTTAAATTTAGAAGCATTTCTTTAGAGCAATAGCTCTCAACTTTGCACATTGGAATTCACCTGGGAGTTCTAAAAATGCTAGTGTCTGAGACCTCCTCCCCAAGATTCTGACCTAATTGATCTGGAGTGTGGCCTGGTCTCTGAGAGATACAGCAACTTTCCGGTGATTCTAGTGTACAGCCAGGATTGGAAACCACTGCTTTAAAGAATGCCTCATTATAACACGTTGTCTCGTCACTCATCTGGTAATAAGGGGAAACTGAAGAGATGCGTTTGGCTGAAAAAAAGGCCTGTTCCTGTCCCTTGAGTCAGGCTTCTCCAACATGGTAGGGTATCAGGATGACTAGCTTTCACCTCTTGAGATATTAATATAGAATGTTTGAGTTGGGACCCAGAAATCTGTATTTTAATAGGTAATTGCCACAAGCAGTTGATTCGAAGATCAGACTTTGAGAGCTACTCACCTAAAGACTGAAAAAAAAATTTAAGAGATGAAAAATATTAGGGTGTGTGTCAGGTGTTTTAGTCCCTTCTGCTAGGGACTATGGTCGAACACACTTTAGAGGTTTAGGTAATAAAGCCCAAGTGTCTCCTTGGTGGATACATGAGTTAAAACCTTTGAGATATTAACATGTGACTTGTCACATCACCAAGGTAGGCACTCAGTGATTATAGTCCTTTAGAAAATAACTCTATGAGGGAAGAAATTTTGCCTGTTTTCATCACCATAGAGTGTCCCAAAAAATGTATACACACACTTTGAATAATTTATAAAGGCAGTGTTTATTAAAATACATTTTATTTTCAAAATTGAGCTATCAGCTGTTAAAGTGTGTATATATTTTTGGGGGCACCCTGTATATCCTCTGCACTTTGAAGTGCTGATAGACACATTCAAGGCATCAAAATATTTGCTGATTGAATAAGTGAATTCTGTTCCCTGGACCTTTAGCATAGAGACTCAAGGTTTGTGCTCTGGAGTTAGGTGAAGCTGTGTTTGTGTGACTGGCTTGCAAACATGAACATGGATGAGTTATTTAACTTCTTTGAAACTCAGTTTCTTCATCTGTCTCAAGGAGACAATAATAAGACTATAGTGCTATGAGGAATAAATAAAATAACGCATTTAAAGTATTAGTACCCTATAAATACTCAATAAATTTTATATACCAGTATTATTTTTATAACTACCACTATTACTATCAATGCCCTGATTTTCCTCTGACTATGAATGTTCAGTGCTCAATTTCCAAACTTTATTTTAATGCCATTTAGGCAGATGTCTGTATATAGTTACACTGACTTACATATTCTTTTTAGTTTCTCTCAGACTCATTAGAACATGACAAGTTCCTCAATATTCTTAAGTATAGAGCGGGAGGATGTCTATCACTGTTTAAGGCATTTTATATTAACATATTGATCCTTCAAACAACACTTGGGATAGGTGTTAATATTTTCATTTACATGTGAGGACTTTAAACTTATAAGTTAAATAACTTGCCCAGCCGGCGTGGCCCAGCGGTTGAGCATGGACCCATCAACCTGGAGATCCCGGGTCGATTCCCGGTCAGGGCACATGCCCGGGTTGCGGGCTGGATCGCCAGTCGGGGGCATGCGGGAGGCAGCCGATCAATGACTCTCTCATCATTGATGTTTCTGTCTCTCTCCCTCTCCCTTCCTCTCTCTGAAATCAATAAAAACATATATTTTTTAAAAAAGTAAATAACTTATTCAGCATTATGCTCAAAACAAAGTGTATTATCTGCATTATCATTGAGCAATTCTGCTTCCCCAGTCTCTTAGTGGAACATTTTATTAATATACAGGATTATAAAGCATAAAGTTAGCTCCTATTCTCATTTCCTTTCCGATGTCATTTTTTAAAGCCTTGGAATCTCAATCATTTAGTTCTATAGACTTCCTCTCATAGATCTTTTGAAAAACAGACTATATTTCTTTTTAAAACTAAATATTTCAAGTGACTTTAACCCTAAAGAATTAAATCTTCCTTTTCCTTTTGAAAAGGCAATGGATTTAATTGGAAAGAACATATAATAGTGACTGTGTGTTAAAATTCTCAATCTTGTTTAAAATGAACATGAAATGATACATGATAAATATAAGTATTTTAAGAGAAGATATCTTAAAAATGCACGTAATATTAATTTCCTAATTATGTTCCTGTCTTTCTTTTAGGATGCTTCCTGACCGTTTCCTGACTCTTTTAAAACGGAAGATCAATGTTAGGTTTGATGCAGTTATTGGATATAAAAGCAAAGGACAATAAGTACTTGGTTTTTTTGAAAATTGATTTACCAGGTTTAAGTTGATTTCATCCAATATTAATCAGAAGTTTAATGTTTGGACTTCTGCTTTTCTTAATTATCTTTTTTTTCCCTTCAGTATCACCTTTTGAGGCTCTGGCAGTCCTCTGCATTTATTACCATTGTTCTTTAGCTGAAAGCTAATTTCATATAATACAAAGAGAAATACCTTAGCAATTGCCTTATGGAAAATGGAGAAAAAGAACAAAAACAGTTTAACAATAATTTCTAAGATTTCATGGCTCATCGGAAAGCTTTGCATAATTTGTACTATAAATGTTTAAGATATATTTTTATTTTTAATTACACTTAAATTTTATATAATGCACGTTTCCTTTTTCTATTGTACATAAAATAGAAACTTCAGGCTCTCTAAATATAATGAAGGACTGTATCTGGTAGCATTTCACAGTGAATTTCAAGTGATGTCAGAAATGTTCAAACATTTCATCCTACACATTACCATTGTTTCCTGGGAAATACCTCACATTTCAGTGCCAAACATTTCAGCACAAGGAAACTGGAGTTAGACACATGTTGCAAATAAAAAAACATCATCAAGATTTAAGGCAGAAAATTGGGAGAATGTACCTATAAGTGGCAACAATAATAAGTGGATGAAACTTAAACTTGTGGTGTTTCCATCTTTTTTGTTTTGAACAGAACATGGCTTAACCTTCAAATGAAAGGAAAATGGATTATGTACTCAAACTTTTTTTTTAGTATATGGAAATTCCTCAGATGTGAGTGAGGCTCAGTGAGATAATAATGTAAGTTCAGACCAATAAATTGAAAAGATAAGTAGGTTTGTTGGATTTCTATTAAAGAAAAATATTTTCAAGACTGTGTTAGACACACGAAGTAAAGAACATACATATGAAGTAAAGAACTTTGCTCCTTATATCAGAAAGTTCATACTCAGAAAGCATAAATCAGAGTCACTCACCCCTGTGAAATGTAGCAAATGAATCACATTTGGGTTTAGACACTTCATTGTAAAAGATTTCGATCCATCTTATAAGCAGGAATTAATATTTATTCACCACGTGTCAAGTGCTATCCTAAACACTGACTTATTGAACAGTCGAGTAATCTCATCAATGCCACTGCAGATTCTAAGGATTGTATGACAATCCGTTTAAGGAAGGTTATACTATAGATTCTATACCATGTAAGAAAATTTCAGAAGGTATCATTCCTACAATAAATTTCCTCTTTCCCATCAGCTACCCTCCTGTGATACAGAAAATCAAAGTGCAATTACTGTTGAACTATGTTCAACATTTAGTTGATGTAAAGGCACATCTCAGTAAAAACGCCTGCTTTCCAAATTATCGTATTTGAATACCGTGACTTCGATTCCCGTCCATGCGTGGGCCATGTAGCAGCGCTCTACCAGAGAATCTACGAGAATGACACTGCGAGTCTGTACAGTCAGCTTCTAACTTGTTTTGAAATAGATGTAATTGATGATTATTTTCGTTAAGTTATACCTGTTCCAGCTTGCCCAATGGAACCATGAGGAGAAAGGCTAGGAGAAAGCCGACAGTGAAACTTCAGTAAGATAAACTGAAGTTCAAAGTGTATTGATAACTTTCCTCTTATCATAGTAAACATGTTTTGGCTCTTAACACACTTGTCTGAAATAAACACTTGGATGAACTTTGGCCTTAACCATTATGGTGAAGTATTACTTCTTCGATATTAGGCTGACGGAATGGTAATGGATTCTTTTTATTGAATGTTAACCACATTCTAGCCACAGTTTGCCATTTAACCCCCAGCGATGCTGTGCAGAGGGCATTGTTGAAGGACTGGAAATAGCTGTGGACACAGCAGGAGTGAGCAGGGACCCAGAGGAACCTTAGAGGCTGGAGCCCCACTGCTGGAAGGTCGATGATGGGATAAACACTGGAGGGGTTCTCAAGTTAGTTCTTTGCATTTTTAAAAAAAGTTTGCTATGATTCACCAACATCAGGCAATTGCTGCTGTGACTCTAAGTTTGAAAATTTTTGCCATTGGAATGAAGTTAATCTTATCTCTGAACCCACTTCTTAACAGCCAACAATAGGGCTACTTCTGAAGGTCACACCAAAGTCAGAGGCTTACATTGTCTTGAGGGAAATGGGAAAGACTCCTCATGTCAACTATATGGTGCTCTGTGGTCCTAAACTAAGATTTTAGTGGCAGATGGCTCTCTCTTTTGCTGGGTACAGAAATCCTGACTGTGGCCAGGAACCCAACCTCCAGTGACAAACTATAAAGCCTTTCTCTGAGCCCTCCCTGTCCCCCTGGAGACCTGCCATGGGACTGCTGGGACTCACTGACCTCTTCTCTTCCCTTTGAGAATATTTCCATGCTCACCTTCAGAAACAGTCTTCCCTGCCCCACCGCCACGCCACCATTCTCACTTGCCAGAAATCTACTCTTTTTAGTGGGAACAAGGATTAGAATGAGTGGGGAATCAGGCCAAGGGAAAAAATTAAAACTGACCTTCCATACATCCTCAACACCAACTTGGCTAGAGAGTAAATGGCTAATAATTTTACTGTGGGGAAGGGGAGCAGTATTAGCCTCCTTTCGCAGGCTGGCTAATAGACTTACTCCCGTGGACAATTCCCTCTGTGTGACATCTTTCCCATTTCATAGATGAGGTAACTACAGCCCAAAGAGGTTCAACAAACTAACCTAAAATCACACAGCTACTGGGAGGTCAAGCTGAGGACTGGAACCCACGTTTGCTGACCTCACTATCATACAGCCTCAGTGAAATTCTTGGAGAATCAAACCATCATCCTGAACACCTTTCTACTTCCTTTTACCCCAGCTTTCCTTGGTATTCAAACAATATCCAAAATCGGCCAATGAAAATCTCTGATGGCAATTAAAGCTATTTCATCTAGGAATTATTTTAAGGTGAAATAAAATGCTACAACGCAGGTGCTCACTATTCCACTTGAAAAAGGTCCAATCTGCCCTGGCCCAATATCATCACTGTTTAATTTCCTGATATTAAAATGCTGAGTCAGAAAATATTGGGATAGTCTTTAGCTTTAGTCTACACTGGACATCACATCCTTCCCCCAAATAAGAATTCCCACTTGACCTTAGAGTCAGTCTGACTGCTCAAGTTTTTGTTGTTGATTTTTCCTTTTTGCCTAGGGATGACTAGGGTCAACCTCAGAATTAGGGAGATGTGTCTTATTTTTAGTATGGAAGGATGTATGGAAGGTCAGTTTTAATTTTTTCCCTTGGCCTGATTCCCCACTTATTCCCCACTCATTTAGCTACTGGCACCCCAGTATTGCAAAAAGACCATTGGCAGTCTAATTCAAGGTAGCTGTTCTGGAACCTGTTTCCTCACCTATAAAAGGATCTATGTAATCTCCTGGATTATCTCCAGTTCCAGTTAAATGTCTATAGTTAAAACATGCAAAACCAAACATCTCTCCCTCCCATCTGTGTTCCCAAACAGAGAATGACACTTCTAACAAAAACATGGGATTATGCCTGCCCCCTTGCTTCTGACCCTCATCTCTCATTTCGCCCAAATCTTCTAATCCCCACCACACACACATTCCACATCAGTCACTATCCCCACATATTTCCAGCCTGAATCTCTCTTCTGAACATCAGATACATATCCAAGTGCCTTCTTTATATGTCTGCCTGTATGGCCGACAGGCATTTCAAGGTAATACTGCCAAAATTAAGCTTTTGATGTTATCCCCAAACTGCTCCAAACCCTGTTATTCCAGTTGCTCAGGCCAAAAAATAAAAATAAAAATAGTGTCATCTTTGATCCCTCTCTCTCCTATCGATGATAAAAACAATTCTGTTTGCCCTCCCTTGAAAATACTACAGAATTCTATCACCTTTTATCACCCCCACTGTGATCTGAGCCACCATCACCTCTTGTTCCCCTTGTGCTATTCCCAACATAGCAGCCAGAATGACTTTTTAAAATATGAGATCATGTCATACTTCAGCTCAAAATCCTCCATTGGCTTCTCATCTAAAACTTTGATTTTTAATGTGGACCGTTTCATGAATTTACCTGCCCTTGCACAGGGGCCATGCCAATCTTCTCTGTATCGTTCCAGTTTTAGTAAATGTGTATTCTCCAGCCTACAGCATTTCTCAACCTGGTGACAGCATCCCCTGCTCAGAAACTTTTACTAGCTCGCATTGATGCTAAGATGCTGAGTGAGCCTCTGCTATGTCCTCTGTCTTCTCTCTCTACCCCACACTGTTCTCCAAGACAGAACTTCCTTTTCCTTGGATGTGCCGCCGGCTCTCACTCCCTGGGGCCTGTCCTGTATCTGGAACTCATTCCCTTCACCGTCTGGCAAGCCCCTGCTCACCCTTTAGGTCCTGTGCCTGAGTTGTGACAACCAAAAATGTCTCCAGGCATAGTAAAATGTCCTCTGTGAGGCAAAAGTACCCCTGGTTGTGAACCACTCATTTGGTCTTAATGTCGTTGGTCTAATTAATTTAATCCCCTTGTGACGTGTAAAGTTGATATGTAAAGCCTTTAAATCAGTCTATGGCATACAGTAAGTGCTTCATAAATTTCAACTATTACTAGTATTATTTGATTTATATCACCATTTACTACTTTCAAAGCCATTTCATATACATCCTCTCTCGTTTGAGCCTTATAACTACCTTGTGTGAGGGAAGGTTGAACTTGTGATGTGTGGTAAGGTCTGTGTTGGGTCAAAGCTTGCTTTATTTTTATCTCTATTTTCCACATAAGGAAACTGAGACATAGAAAAATAAACAGCATTGGCTAAAGTCATACTGCTTTTTTTTTTATTGTGACAAAATATACATAACATAAAAGTTACTATTTTAATAATTTTAAAATGTACAATTCAGTGGCATTAAGTACGTTCAAACTGTGCAGCCATCACCACCATCCATCTCCAGAAGTTTTTCATCACCCCCAAGTCGAAACTTTGTATTCTCAAACAATAATTCTTCATTCTCCCTACCCACCAAACTCATTCCTGGTAACCACCATTCTGTTTTCGGACTCTGTATTTGACTATTCTAAATACCTTATCTGAGTGGAATCATGCAATACTTTCCTTTTGTGTCTGGCTTATTTCACTTAGCATAATGTTTCCAAGGTTCATCCATGTTGTGGCACGTACCAGAATTGCTCTCCTTCTTAGGGATGAATAATATTGCATTGTATGCATATAGCACATTTTGTTTATTCATTCATCTGTTGATGGGCACTGGGTTGTTTCCACTTTTGGGTATTGGAAGTAACATCACTTTTCAATGGAGAATTCTAGCTCCTGGTCTAATGCTCTTTCCTAAGTTATCACAAGGGAACTGGTTCCATAATATAACCTACAATCTCCCCCCAAATCAAGAGGTTTTCCAGGGAAGTAGGCATCTCATGTAAAATAATCAGCTAACTGAAATATCGATGCTGAGCTTTCATGAATAAATGAATCACGCCTAGCTTGGTTGGCCCTGGGTGGATATTAGAGCATTGTCCCGATGGCCAAGGTTGCAGGTTTGATCCCAGGTCAGGACACATACAAGAATCAAACAATGAATGCACAAATAAGTGGAACAACAAATTTATGTTTCTCTCTCTTTCAAGTTAATAATATTTTTTTAAACTAAGCTTGGTTGAACCATACTTTAAGTTTCTTTAAGATAATATCTCTGTTCTCTTTTTCCTTCATTAAAAAAAAAGTTAAGCCCAGCCAGCGTGGCTCAGCATCTGAGCATCGATCTATGATCCAGGAGATCAAGATTCGATTCCCGGTCAGGGCACATGCCCAGGTTGCGGGCTCCATCCCAGTCGGGGGCATGCAGGAGGCAGCCCATCAATGACTCTCTCATCATTGATGTTTCTTTCTCTTTCTCTCCCTCTCTGAAATCAGTAAAGATAATTAATTAATTAATTTAATTTAATTAAATAAATAAAAGGTTTACAGAGGGATACCAAAACACTATTAGCTGAAGTCATATCTCTAAAATTATTTCCAGAGGTGACACTCTATGGTGAAACATGGTACAGAACTACTACTCAGGTAAGCAAGTCCAGAGAGCACTTTCTCTTGTGTGCCCTTGTCCCTGTACCAAGCTTTTACTGGCAACTGGCACCTTTCAAAGCTAGGGGTATATCCAACCTACTGGACACATGGACAAAGCCTGCCTGCAAATCCGGCTCAGCCCTGCCAGTCCCACCAGCACCTGGAGCACCGCCCTTCCCTGGGGCCCTGGGCTAGACAAGGACTGAGGGCGGGAAGAGTACAGAGCAGAGCCATGAACATTGTCATGGATCCTCTGACTGCCATCGCCTACTTCTACTTGGAGTCCTTGGTGAAGATTTTCCTTCCACGGAGGAGAGGATCTGTGGCGGGGGAAATGGTTCTCGTTGCAGGAGCTGGCCATGGGATAGGCAGGCTGACTGCCTATGAACTTACACAACAGAAGGGCAAACGGGTGCTATGGGACAGTCATGAGGTAATGGATTCATTTGGCCATCTTGTGAAGTCACAAAGCAAGGCACATGTTTAAAAAATTATTTGACTTAAGGGTTGTCAAAGCAAAAACCAAACAAAGGAAAAAGAACACCGGACAGAACCCCTTAGTGCCTCCCCTCACATGCAGACAATGCTAAAATTTTTACTGTTTCTCTTTTTAAAGAAAAAGTTTGCCAACCCTTGGGCAAGAGGATTAAATGAGTGAATGTTTTAAGTGCTTAGAACAATGGCTGTGATAAACAGTTAAAGAAAACCTACAGGCAGGCAGGCAGCCTTTTTCTTGGGTATTTGTATTTTTCTTGACATATTTGTAAACACTGTTTAACTATAAAAAAGAAAACTGAAGTAACTGAAATTTTGTCATTTCCCCTACACTTGTGAATTCTGGTAAAGCCATGAAAACATACACAGAAAAGTGTTAACAGGGTTTTAAAAATAGAAAAATAAATTTTTTTGAGAATCGGATTTTCCACAAATCACAGTGATTTTAGTTGCCATTATATTTTACTCTGTCATATTCCTTATCATGTCTAGTTAGCACCTATTAAGGCCTTGAAAAAATCTCTCTTGAATTTAGAAAACTACTTCTCTGATTCTTTCTAGACAATGAAGAATACTGTATACAAGAGAAAGTTGATATATTTTTATATAACAGTTATGGACACATATAAAACGTGAGTTGACATACATGAAAGTGATTTGGCATCAGTTTGGTCCTTGAAGAGACTCCAGTGAACTTTCTAGAAGAGGACACGATTTACAAATTGAAAAACAATGTCGTCTGTTGTTCTTATTCATTTATCAAAAAATATAAATAAGTATAAATCCATGAAAAAGGCTTGATGAAATCTAAGCTTTAGATCTCTTTCTAGATGTGTATTTTTAGGGAGAAGACAGGTACTCCATTTGTTAATTTTAAAATTTTCAGTGACAAGAGAATAACAAAATTAGAAAGAATAATGAAAATACGTAAATAACATTGTGCCTGAAGAACGTCTTTGACTCCTTAACCTTTATGGTTAAACATTTGAGGTATTTAATGATCCACCCTAAGGCTATAAATCTAACTCAGATCTCCCCTTCACCATGGAAGGTGCCAAGTGCCTTTATGTTGCAGAGGGTTTCTTTTGCCTTACAAATGAGTTATGTTAGCAGTCTGCCCTCATTTCATCCAAACCATAGGAACACTGTGGTGAGTGGAGTGAACAATGCATCCTGGAGTTGAAGCCAAGCAAGCAATTGCTTACAAAAAGACAAGGCATTACATCTTTGCAGTGCTTTAGCTCAGTCCAAGCGTCTCATGAAAGCTCTGGTTGCTAATGCACTTTCCAGCCTTGACCACAGAGACCAAACAGCCCGTGATCTGGAAATGAGCCAGCTACCAGAGGAAGCCTAAATCGGTGAACCATGCTCCTGTCCTCCCTCTACTCCTTTTCTGCAAGCCCTCAAAAGGTTATGAGGGGACATGGCTTTGTGACTGAGTGTCCTAATCTCTGTTTGGGTCTGTTCTTCAGGATTTCAGGCTGCTGCTCTAGGGTTTAGCCCACCCGAGTGAAAAACAAAGGACCTAGGGCCATGGCGCTGGGTAAGGAAATCCACCTGCTACTCACTTAGCAACGGCCCCAAATAACAGCCACACCACTAACACCCCGATATGCGAAAAAGACGTTTCAGGTGTCCTTGCCTTTTGCCTTGATCGCATAGAAGAGTTTACAAACTGTGAGAGGGAAAAGTATAATTTTAAAAATCTTACAATCTTCTCTACAAAAGTGAACAGATGTCAAAATTTGAAAAGAATTCTACTTTTCCAGAAATACAGGTCAAGAAACATCAGGGCAACTTTATCTTAAAAGATAAAATTGAATTTAGGGTGAAAAGAAGTTGTTCTGTCTCCATGTCCTGGAGCTACGTGCAAAGTTGTTACATAGGTGAGAATCCATCCGGAGGCCCTTGCTATTTTCACTCCAGGACGCTTGAAGAATACAGGTATAGTATTATATCCCCACGAGTAGTAGCACTGTCTCCCTACGAAAGTCTTCCTAAAATAAGAATTCTTCTTTCTCCTTTCCTAGATTCTAGAGGGTTTAATCTGAATCATTGAGAAAAGTATCCTGGGCAGAGGTAGATAGTTTAAAATTAGCACTAGTTGGAAATTGCTAGTTGGTGCTTTGCTGCCTACTACATAGTTGGTGCTCAACAAATATATGTTCAATGAATTGAGTTTTCCTTTCTTCTCCATACTCAAACATCTTCTTTCATGACACCACAAAGAGCCACATCTTTCAAGCATGCTCTTTGAGCCGAGAGAGTAGCCTGCTTTCAAGAAACTGCCTCCTGGAGAACCTCCAGACCAAGATGAAAGCTGGAAAAACAAGAAGAATTTTTTTATTTTTTTTTTGCTTTGGTGCAGAATGGCTGTCAAAAATGTAGAAAAACAAGGTGGAAACACATAATTGACATGACCAGGCAGAGCTTTATTTGACATTTTTCAATTGCTGTTAATACTAAAAACATTGGTTTGACATTAGCAGCAGTCAGATGAAAAAACTAATTACTGTCTTCCTATTTCTCAAGCATATTAATGTAGGTTTAATACTCAGATCCATTTTTTACTCCATGCCTCTTAAAAACTTCTATTTTTACATAGACATACTTAAAAGGTCATTTTTCTTTAAGATATTTCATTTCTTTCTGTTTTAAGGTGGACAAAGCTACCTCCCTGAGAGTAAATACAAAGAGAACTTCTTTACACATGGGAGGTTTAAGACTGTTCTCAAAGTAGCCTTCTAATCAGTAGTAAGGCCACGAAATGTCAACAAGTACACAGTGTGAGCTAGTGGTTAAAGATCTAGCCTAAGCTGGCAGCTGTGTTCAAACGACAGACTTCTGTGATAGTGAACCTTTGGAAGCTTTCTCTAGCTCCTCCTGTGTCTGTCAGGGCAAAACAGTGCAAGAGTATTCTAGACTTTCTCTCTGCATCCTGTCCTTTGCATAGTTCATACACGCACCAAGAGCGGACCCTCCTTACTTTCTGCCCTTTTCATAATCTCTTAAAATATGATAACATTACAAAAGATGACTCTTGGTTGAATTCAGACTATCTGGAATTTTAACGGTATAATAACCTCTTTTCTTTGTAGTTTATGCTTTCACATACCATTGGTACCAGAGATGTTTAGACATTTTTGCACTTCAAAAATGAAAGCTAATACAGGAAAAGGAACGAGGCTGGCTACCTAATATGTGACAATGGGTCTGAGAGGCAGAAGGAAGAAAAGAGTGAGAGTGTTCTTTTTTTTTAATAGAAAAGTTTGGCTCCTACAACATCAAGACTAATTTTGCCAGGGGTTCCAGGTCAACAACAATTGTAAGTCACTTTGACTTATATAGGATGTGGTCTCCTGGGTGGGATCCTGGAACAGAAGGACATTAGGTAAAAACTAAGGAGACCAGCCCTGGCCGGTGTGGCTCAGTAATTCGAATGTCGGCCTGGGCACTGAAGGGTCATGGGTTCGATTCCTGGCCAAGGACAGTTACCTGGGTTGCAGGTTCAATCCCCAATTGGGGTGCATACAGGAGATAACCAATTGATGTTTCTCTCTCTCTCTCTCTCTCTCTCTCCCCCTCTCCCCCTTCCTCTCTCTCTGAAATCAATGGAAACATGTCCTCAGGTGAGGATTTAAAAAAAAAAAAATTTCCAGTGAGAATGAAAGTCATATTTTTGATTGGCAAGTTTGATACAAAAGGAGTTTAATGCTTTCAGATATTGGCAAACTCCTATACTGTGCTTATTTTTCTCAGACATTTACCTACCAGTTTTACATACATTTACTCATTTACTCAACAGTGATATTTACTCATATCTCACAACAGTGCTGAGAGATAGATATTGCCATTGGCAACCATTTCACATATGTAACTGTAAAGTTTCAATGCCTTGTCCAAGGCCACACAGCTGGTGAGTGGATGGTGGAGCGGCAGCCCAGCTCCAGGGCCCACGCTCTCAATCATCCTGCCTCTCATGTGAGGAAATTACACTTTTCAGCCCTTCCCAGTTTTCCTCTGACTTCTCTGACTGATCTTCTCCATCTCCTCTTCAGGGCCCTCTTCTTCCTCCTGCTCCTTAAATACAGCTGTAACTCTGGTGACGGGTCCCATGAAAACAAGTAAGGGTGGCGGAATTCCAAGGTGGCGCCGAGGGCTTCAGTCCCATCACCCCTGGGACTGAGACTGGGATGGACTTTCCTCTCTGATGAAATTATGTTATATGACACAGTTGGTTTAAGAAAGGGAGATTATCCTGGTGAGCCTAACCAAGTCACATGAGCTTTATGAAAACAGAGGATTTTCCTGAAGCTGATCTCAGGAGGGGAAGTCAGAGAAATGCAAGAAAGCAAAACGTTTATTCATTTTGTGAACTGTGTATGTAGAAGGGTGGCTAGGAAAAGCTGAACTCGGTCCCCAGCCCACAGCCAACAGGAAAATGAGGATCTCAGTACTACAACTGCAAGAAAATGAATCCTGCCCCAAAGCAGTGAGGTTGGAAGAGGCCTTTGAGCCGAGATGAGATCACAGCCCTTGCTAACATCTCGATATCACTGAGATGAGACCCTGAGCAGAGAATGCAACCACCCTGTGCCTGTGCTTCTGACCCACAGGACTGTGAGCTAATACATAGTGTTTCATAAGCCATGGAGTTTCAAATGTGTGGCATTTTGCTACACAGAAATGGAAAACTAATACACGATGCCACAGTGATGAGTCTGTTTCCCTGATTAAATAAACACCATGTAGCTGTCACTTCCTCTTTCCATTTAAGATATAAAATCCAGTTTTTCTTTTGTAAACATCTTACAAAACAGTCTTCTCCTTTTCCTCTTTTCCTGTGAAAACATTTATATAAATATTTTAAGTTGTTGGGGGAATAGTCATACCTCCAGATCGTTTTTTCCCAGTGAGAAAATGTTGTGACGTATTGACTGCTCCTGGAGAGGCTGAAATCTGAAAGCTAAGATTTCAGGTGACCTGAGCTATATTTTTTGTTTTGTTTTGCCCTTGACTCGGTTAGTTCTATACAACCTTCTAAAACCACCTCCTTTCTTTGTGGGCAGGAGAAAGCAGGTGGAACTTGCACAGATCCGCCAGGCAGCGCACCCCCGGTGCCTTTGTTTCTCCGCTGACCTGACAGGCAGCGGCCCAGTCACCTGGGCGTTGCTGACCGAGGCTCTCACCGCTGCTGAGCGTCCTGATCCCCACTTCTCTTCCCCCCTCTCCCGAGGGCTCCATGGGAATACTCTTGCTGGGAGTGAAATAAAAGGAAGTGCGCTCATTTGAGATGCTGATTTGGAGAGCCCCTAGTTCCTACGTCGCTAACATTAGGATTAATCCAAAGGAGCTTGTCCTGTCGCACCAAGTGCCCTGAACGCTGCCTCCCCAGGGTCTTCTCTGTGCCCAGCAACTTAATTCACCCCACGGGCGGCAGGGTGGTTCTGACTGGGCTGCACAAGTTCCAACAAAATTCTTGCCATTTTACTGGGGAGGCCTCAGGGTCAAGGTAACCTTTGCTGAACGTGGGCAAGGTTCTTTTTTCCCCCCAATTGCTTTTCAGAGAAAGTGGAAAGGGGAGGGGAGGGGGGGAGGCAGGGAGGGAGGCAGGGAGGGAGGGAAAGGAGCATCAATATGAGAGAGACACACTGACTGGTTGCCTCCAGCATGCACCCCAACCTGGGCCGGGGATTGAGCCTGCAACCTAGGTAGGTGCCCTTGGCCAAAATCAAACCCAGGACCCTTCAGTCCGCAGGCTGATGCCCTAACAGGCGGGCAAACCAGCTAGGACGGGCAAGGTTCATTTTTGACATTCCATGTGACTTGTAGGGAACAGCCAAGAGGCAGCTCTTCCTGCCCTGTCCCCAAGTCCTCCACTTACCACTCTGAAGCCCTGGACGCCAAGGTTCTCTGGTTCCTTTTCATGATGGTAGTTGCCCTTGAAAGTCATTAAAGCAGTGAGCTTCAGAGAAATGAACAGAGTAGTCCGTTTGAGTTGTTTTGATTTGAGGGTCTCTAGGTTTTATTAGCTTTGAGAAAAGGAGCCTTCCCACGGAGTCTTAGCCTATTTCAACATTGGGATCTGAAGCAAAGCTTCAGCTACTAGTAAAGTTTTCCTTGCCTGTTTTGACTTCTTTGATGATGTGAGTGAATGATTAAATGCATGAAAGAAATTTATAAATTATTATATAACCATTGTAAATAAATCATTACAAAGTATAATTCTATGCAATAACAAAACATTTTATAATGCAGTTAAATTTTATTTACTAAGAGAACAGAATTTAAATATGAAATTTGTTTCTTATTTTATAGTGTGGCTAAAGAGTAAGGTTTGCTGGATTAAGTAATTCAAGAAAAAGATGACTCTTATTGAACTTATTTTACTCAATACCACCTAAAAGAATATTTTATAAAAGTATTAGAGTAATTGCTAACAACAAACAAATGAGTGAACCAACACAATAAAACATTAGTTACCTGAAAAAATACAAAAGCATGTAAGTTTATATAAAATAGGTCAATCTTAATAACGTCTTTAAAACCAAGCTTCTTTTATTAGAAGAAGGGAGAAATTATTGGTAATGAAACAAATAAAATCTGGTATTAGGTGGTTATTTTCCTTTGGTAAAAAATGTGTATTATTAACTTTGAAGTTGAATTACAATTTTATTTTTATTTTTTAAAGGTTTTCATTTTCTTTTAATTTTCCCTTTAATTTACTTTTTCATTACCATTTATCCCCCATATACCCTTGTCTGCCTCCACCCACACAAGATTTTTATTTATTGATTTGAGAGAGAAACATTGATTTGTTGTTCCACTTATTTATTCATTCATTGGTTGATTCTTGCATATGCCCTGACCGGGGATACTCTAACCAACTGAGCTACCCAGCCAGGGCCTGAATTACAATTTTAAAAAAATTTTTCCTTAATGAAGAAATGACTAGCTGCAAAAACTTGTTTAAATAGGACCTATAATCTAAAGCAGTGGTTATTAACCCATTTAAGTCATGGTATCTTTTGAAATCTCAATGAAAGCTTTGGCTTCCCTCCAAAATGGGGGGGGAAAAAAAGCCTATATATATATACACACAATTTTGCATATATAATGTATAATTGATAATTTATACATTTGTTTTGAAAGACTTTCTTGATAAACAAGGAAGGAGTCATTTTCCATATGATGTAAGTATGGGTTCTTTTTATTTGACAGTAACAAACTGACATTAAAATATATTCTCATGTAAATATTCTGGAAGAATATACACCAAAATATTTCCAGTGGGTGGTGGGATTTGAGATGACTTTAAATTTTTTTCCAGTGTCATCTCTGTTGTCAGGGTCCTTTCAGGGTTTGTTTAGGTTAGATTTTTTTTTTTTTTTTACTTTGATAGTTAACATTTAAAATATCAAATTTTTATAAGAGAAAAACTATTTGCATTTTGAATAAAGAATGATGATAAATGATGTTAAGAAAATATTATCCAGGGATTAAAAATGTTTAATTTTTTTGGTTTTTTGCTATAGATATTTATAAAATATATATGAAATAGTAGTAAAATGGATCTTATATATTCATCACAGCCTCTGCACATTTCACATTTTCATTCCCTGCTTTCTGACCATTCCAGATTGAACCCAAGGAAAAGATGTCTTTGAGAGCAACTTCTCTCTTTGAAATGACCTGAAACTAGATCTGAGGGAAGAGAGATAGATCAGAGACCCCCAGGGCTCCTGGAATCTTGGAAATCTGGGTAGACCAGTCTGACTCTTGTCATTCTTGCCAGCATGAAAACTCTTAATGTTTTATTCACGCTTATGGAACTGATCCCCTGACTGTGTCTTCGTTGTATCAGAGGCTGGACACTCATCACAGAAGGTGCTGCCCTCTTTTTTCATAACCTTGCTAAACACGAGAAAAGCGAGCATTATAAACCTTGGCTGGCAAAGCTTAAATAAAAACAAAGGCAACACATGGGGGAGGGGGTGGGAACAACATAAATGGCAGGAGCTGCTCTTGATTTGCCAGGGCCCCTGCCAAGTGGAAGCCTGATGATTTCGGTATGAAGAAATTTGTTGAGTTTCAGTGAAGAAAAAAAAAAAGTCATTATTTGAACTAAAACATGACCCCGGTTCACACAGATGAATTTTTTTTTTCTGAGTTCAGTCAAGGGTGAAAGGTGGGCTAGTCTAGACTAGGTTCGGAAAAAGAAGTCATAATTCTTCTAATGGGGGGGCAAGTACGAAGAGCCCCTTCAATACTGTTTGCTTTCTTGATTAAGGGACTGTGGTTTTCTAGAAGTAGAAAAACTGTGGTAGTAAAGAGAGAGAGGAAAATATTATCTTCACGGGTCAGTGACAAAAAAATATTTCGTCGAGTAAGTAAAGAAGTATGAGTAGCATGACAATACTTGTTATGGTCACACCAGGTACTGTAGCAAATCATCGCCACGTTCCCAGTGGTTGATGAACACAAAGGACACGTTCCCTGCCCGTGTGCAGGGCCCGGGCCTGTGTGCCTGGTCAGCGGCAGCTCCGTGGCCACTCCAGGCTGTGGGGCCTTCCCTTTCTCAGTTCTTTCGTTTTCTAGGACCTCAGAGTCTTCCGAAGTGATGGAGTAAGAGAATGGAGAGGCTCGCCCACTTCGAAAAGACCTGCAGGCCCGTGCAAATGCCCATCGGTGGGTGAAAGGGTAAGCAAACTGATTCAGGCTTCAACAGGAAGGGGCTTCTTCACATGTTACTACATGGGTGAACTTCGAAGACACCATGTTAAGTGAACAGCCAGACAAAAACCGACAAATACGGTATAATATGAGGTACCCAGAATAGTCAAATACGTAGAGACAGAAAGTAGAACCGTGGTTACCAGGAGCTGCGAGGAGGAGGGAATGAGGAGTCATTGTTTAAGAGGTACAGAGTTTTCGTTTGGGGATGATTAAAAAGTCCCAGGTGGAGAGTGGTGGTGAGCACATGGCAATGTGACCATATTAAACACCACTGTATACTTACAAATAGTTAAAATGGTAAATTTTATGTTACAGATACTTTACCAAAATAATTTTAAAAATAAAAATCCCTCAGCTCAGAACTAGTCAAGGGAGTCCAGGAACGAATCATCTTTGGCTGGGCAGCTGCTTTCCAGCGATGCCTCCTCACTGGCAGAGCAGCACCAAGTCTGGGTGGACATCTAGCCTCTAATGCCAACTGGAAAGGGAGGGGGCCGAAGCACTGAAATATTTCTTCTAAAAATGACCCCTGTCCGCTCCTCACGCCTCCCTATTCAAATAAAATGTCTCTGGGGCCATTATTTGTCTTCAATGTTAATAGTTTATTCTCAGTAGTTTATTCTCTATACAGTTATGTTATTGAACCTTCAGCATGCCCCAGCCCATGTTATACTTACATAATGCCCTGAACATATTGAATTATTTTACCATCATAAAACTTTTATGAGGTAGGTACTCTTGTTATCCTATGTTAAGGGACCTGAGGTACTGAGAAATTAAATAAAGAAGCCAGTACATACAGCTCCTGCATGGTCCAGCCAGGCTTGGAGCCACTGTCCATAGTGCTCTCATTCCTAACCACTAGGCCATACTGCCTTCTAGGAATCTGTGATGGTTTGTCACTAATTGGTGGTATATTTGGCTCAATTTCTTTTTAATATTGGCTTACACAAAAGAAAAGGTTTACTTCTCTCTCATTTTAAAAGTCTAAGCTGTTGGGTGGTCCAGGAGAAGGGGCCAGCTCTGCTCTCCAGTATCAGCCAGGGACTCAGACTCTTACTACCTCATTGCCCCGCCTTCCCCTAGGGTGCCCCTCTTATATTCCAGCACATCCTGGTTCCAGTGCAAAGGAAGTAGAGGGAAAGCAACTTCCTTCTAAGTAGTTGACCTGGAAGTCACACACACCACTCTATTGCTATGGCTTAGCCGTAACTTAGTCATATGGCCATACCTAGCTGTCAGGGGAGCTGAGAATGTAGTGTCCAGCTAGGTAGCCATGTATACATTGGAAACTCAAAGACTTGATTATTAGCAATCTCTGCCATGCATGAGCACCACATAAAGACCACATGACCATTAATCATCAGACCACATGTAGGAACCATGTGCCAGAGATGGAGAGTTGTTAAAAAGCCTATCTAAGATACCTAATATCTATAATAGTAGGACCAGAAAAATAAATATAGAAATAAAAACAAGAAAGGGAGGAAAATGTCAATAAAACCATAGAGGTCTAGAATTTATCAAAATGAGTTTCCAAATTGAAAGGGGAAACTTATATTTATGCATGAGTATCCTGATTGAAAGATTGCTACTAACAGTGAATGAGAAAAGATTTATACCAAAGCCCATCATTATTAAATTGTGGACTACCAGGAATAGAGATGATCCTAAAAGCTTATAGAAAGAAAAAAATGTCACATTTAAAGGTTTGGGGAGATAATGGCATCAAACATCTCAACAGCAACTTTGGGAAGCTAGAAGTCTAGGAAGCGATGCCTACAAAATTCTGGGGAGATATAATTTTAAAACTAGAGTTCTACATTCAAGATAATTATCAAATAAATATAAGGAGAGAGGAAGACATTTTCAGAGATGCAAGGTTGCAAATATGACTTTTAGAGAGAAATGGAAGCTTGTCCATCTTCTATGTAGCCTTGCTCAGAAAGTAACCAAAGGATATGATTCATCAAAATGAGGGGGGTAAACCAAGACGCTGTCTGTTGCAAGAATTAGAAGAAAAACAGAGAAATACAGGAGAGGTGAAGTTACAGCAGGCCTAAGGAATGACGAGTCCAGGTTGGAGCTGGAGCAAGAGGGGCTCCAGGAGGCAATCTCACTGCTGTTGCAGAGCCAACTTGTAAGGATCACAAGGGCCAACTGCTGCTTCTCTTCCCAACTCTGCACTCAGTGATGTTACATTGATAGCTTGAAATCTGCCATGGTGGGAGTATTGACACAATGGAAGGGAAAACCTAAAAATCAGGGTTTGGTTCCCCCTACACCCAAAGAGAGATGGTTGTTGTGCTTGCTTCAGCAACACATATACTAAAATTGGAACGATACAGAGAAGAATAGCATGGCCTCTGTGCAAGGATGACACACAAACTCGTGAAGCATTCCATATTTTTATCTCCTAAGGCAAGAGAAACAAAAGAAAAAATAAACAAATGGGACTACATCAAACTAAAAATCTTCTGCACAGCAAAAGAAATCAGCGTCAAAATACAAAGAAACCCCACAGTCTGGGAGAACATATTTGCCAAGGAGCTAATTTCCAAAGTGTACAAAGAACTCACACTACTCAACAAGAGGAAGATGATCCAATTAAAAAATGGGCAAAAGACCTGAATAGAGACTTCTCCAAAGAGGACATACAGATGGCCAAGAGACATATGAGACATTATGCTCAGCGTCGCTAATCATCAGAGAGATGCAAATTAAAACCACAATGAGGTATCACTTCACACCTGTAAGAAAGGCCGCCATCAACAAATCAACAAATGACATGTGCTGGCGAGGGTGTGGAGGAAGGGGAACCCTAGTACACTGCTGGTGGGAATGCAGACTGGTGCAGCCACTATGGAAAGCAGTATGGAGTTTCCTCAAAAGATTAAAAATGGAGCTGCCATTTGACCCAGTGATCACACTTCTAGGAATATATCCTAAGAATCCTGAAACACTATTCAGAAAGAATATATGCACCCCTATGTTCATAGCAGCACAGTTTACAATAGCTAAGATCTGGAAACAGCCCAAGTGCCCATCAGTAGATGAGTGGATCAAAAAGCTGTGGCACATTCACACCATGGAGTACTATGCAGCTGTAAAGAAGAAGGATCTCATACCCTTTGGGACAGTATGGACGGGCCTGGAGAGTATTATGCTAAGCGAAATAGGCCAGGCAGAGAAAGACAAATATCACATGATCTCACTTATATGTGGAATCTAAACACAATAATCTGATGAACAAAATAAATTCAGTGACAGAAGCATGGATCAAACTGATGAATCTCAGAGGGAAGGCGGGGGTGAGTGGGGAAGAGATTAACCAAAGAATTTATATGCATATATGTATTGCCCATGGACACAGAAAATAGTGTGGTGGAGGCCTGGGGCAGGGAGTAGGTACAGGGTGGAAGCGGTCAATGAGGAAAAAAGGGGACGTCTGTAATATTTTGAACAATAAAAAAAAAGAGAGAGGGATGGTTATTAAACATTTGTCATCTCACTCCTGAACTTACCAGGTTTGCTCCTAAGTTTGACTATACAGAAATTTATGTTAAGAGATGTTTTACAAAGCTGTTAAGAATTATGGGAGCCTGGCCAGACATGGCTTAGCGGTTAAGCATCGACCTAAGATCCAGGCGACCAGGGTTCGATTCCCAGTCAGGGCACATGCCCCGGTTGCGGGCTCGCAGCCAATCAATGACGACTCTCCCATCATTGATGTTTCTATCTCTCTATCCCTCTCCTTTCCTCTCTCTGAAATCCATAAAGATTAAAAAGAAAAAAGAATTATGGGAAGCTTTAGCCAAAATTTCAAAGAAAACTAAGACAGTGGGGAAGAAATGAGGCAATTATTATCTCTAGGAAAAACAAGAAATGCACAATAAATATACTGTAATTATAATGCATTATCTGGCTCTGCTATGGGCAAAATTTACATAATCATCATAAAAATGGAAGCACTGAATATGAATTTAATAAAAATTGGAATATAATTATATTGGAGGGAAGGAAAAGGGAAGGGGGTCTGTGTAAGGGAGCTAAAATCTTTACCAGTCACATTGGAAGTGCTGGCAGGCAGGCATGAGAAGGCCCCTTCTCAGATCTCAAATAACAGAGGCCTGTCTGTCCAGTGGGCCCAGTTGCCTGCACTATATTTATGCAGAGGCCACACTTCAAAGGGCTGCTTCCAGCCAATGGCTGAGAGAGAAGGCTATGAAGTAGGCTGGCTCCTGGGAGTAGGGGGTACCTCGCATGGGGGACTGCCACTCAAGGACTCCCCAAGGCCTTGTTGGCCTTTCCTTAGAACTGCTCTGTGGTCTAAGGAGAGTCCACCCAATCTTCCTCCTTTTCTCTCTCCTGACTTAATAAGACCTGCAGGTTTCCTCCTCATTTTTCCTCAAAGGCATTTAATAAATTTCTTGCTTTTGTGCCTGCTTCTTGAAGTGTCTGGACTAAAACAGAAGTCAATTAATAATACCTAATAGTTAATCAAAAGATGACTGTATATACCTCTTTCTTGGAATGTGCATGTAAATACCAGAAGAAATAGTGATGAGAAGTAGAAGTGATAAAGGGGCACACATTTTTAAGGTTTTAGCACTAACTGATTTTTTAATATATATACTAACTGTTTTTAAGTAAATTGTTTAAAAAGTAAAAGGTCACTCTCATAAATGGTTGCTTTAGATTATTGAGAGAAACCAAATTTTATCTTGATTTTATAATCTGTACTTCTAGCAGATGATCAGTCTCTAAATGACTCCTTTCATTTTCTCTTTGGATATCGGTGGTGATTAATTAAACTCCTTGATGGCAGCTCCTCCTAGAGGTAGCAAAATGATCTGCCATCTCAGAGCCCACTCTGGGATGAAAGCCCAATGTCCTTGCATTGTTGTCTTTATGCTTAATATATATGGAAAGATAATTTTTAGAGATGTTAATTTTTCCCTTCTCCCCTCCCCATTTTGGGTAGACAAGCCCTTAGACCTTGCCTTCAAATTTTTGCAAATGCCACCAAAAGTGGTATAAATCCTCAAAAAATTCACTAGAACTTTAAAACAAAATCCAGGTGAGTACCTTTACACACTTATAAAAAATGTTTTCTATGCTAGGACAGTTTATTAAAACATTATATATTATTATCTAAAAGCAATAGTAACACCATGCACCATCTTCATGGTAAAGACTATTTCCCGAGGCTGTGCTGAAGTCTTCATGAAAAAAAACTACCTGAGCCTAAATCCTTCAAAGTTTTCACTGAAAATGTAGTGGAAAATTCTAGTTAAATTCATTGATTAAAACATAAATGTACCACCATTCTCTCTCATAATTTCTCTAAAATGGCAATGAAGGAAACTTTAGAGAATATAAAGTGACAGGATTAAAACAAAAAGGACTGCAACAGAGAAGAGAATACAGAAGGCAGATGGGTGAGTGGTGAGTAACAGTGGGACAGAGACAGCTGAAACCCACCCCCCAGAGGAGTAAACCAAAAAGAAGCAAACTGATATTGCCACCCAACTTTTGAGTAAATTAAAGTAAAACAAGCAAACAAATATGCTATTTAAAATGTAAGATATCCTCAGAATAACAAAAAAAGTGCTATTTTATATTTTATAAGAGGAACATTTTGAAAACAAAAGGAGAAATCTTGGAAGTTAAACATAATATTACAGATATTAGAAATGCAATAAAAGGTTTAGAAGATAAACCCAAAGAAATTGCACAGAAATTAAAACAAAAAGACAGAGAGATTTATAAAAGGAGAGAAAGATAAGAAAACAAGAGAACCAGAAGACTTCTAGAGAATGGAGAGGGAGGAGATTAACAAAGAACTATTACCAAAAAGTCCCCTATTCATTTGATTGTGAAGTGATCTGTTCACTTTTTAGAGTGCCTACTATGTGCCAGACTCTATTCTAGGTGATGAAAATTCCACAGTAAACAGTAAAGCAGCGAAATTCCCGATCTCATGGAGCTTACTCAGAAACGAAGGCTATAAAAGGCTGTACCTTTTTAGGTAGAAAGAGCCCACTGAATATCATATGCAATAAATGAAGAAGGATGACAATTAAGGCATATCATCATGAAATTTCAGAACACCAGAATGATGAAAAGCTCCTAAAATCTTCCGGAAAAAAGAAAATAGTTTATACACATACAGAAGACGGGAATGAAAAAGATGGGCGTCTCAACAAACAATGGAACAATGTCTTCACGATCCCAGGGGAAATTATTTTCTACCTGGAATTAAATTCCCGGCCAAACTATTAATCAAGGTGAGGGTGCAGTACGGTCATTTTCAGAACATTCCAAGTTTTCAGAAACTTCATCCTTTCTTGGGAAGCTACTGGAAGAGGTTCTCCACACAATGGAAAGTAAACTAAAAAAGATGTAGGATCTAGGAAATAGGGAATGCGACACAGGGAGGCGAAGGCAGCCCTAGGACAGGAGCAGGGTCTCAGCCCAGGTGGAACAGAGGGCAGAGAGCTCCAGGGGGCGCTGTTTGCGGGGGCGAGGGGAGGGCGGAGGGGCCTGCGCAGGAGCCCTGTCTTACCTGATACTTAGGTATACCTTCAGGAGCCATCCACCCTGCTCCGGAGAGTTATAAACGAATAAAGGATGCCTGGGTAAAGAAAGACTTAGCTAAGAAAAGGAAAGACAAGTATCACCTCGGGGGAAATCGTATGGAAAGGAAACATCACCATATGCACTCCGTGGCTCACCCGTGGATAATGCTTCCACAGGCATAATAAGGTGAACTCCGAGCAGCCAGTTCATGAAAAGGGATTGTGGGTTCCAGTTCAAGGTGGCAACGGAGGGCGACCCTGAACTCACCTCCTCTGAGGGACACACTGAATTAGAGCTATATACGGAACAATTGCCCCCGAAAGGATGGGATGACTGTTGAGGGGATAGAGGGTGGAAGACTGTGCAAGTTTGGAGAGGAGCTGTTGGCAGTACACGGTGGCTAATTTGTAGGAAGTAATTAGGAATACGGAAAATTGGAGAAAAAAGTAGTAGTATGGACATGGTTATTTAGAAATTTGGAAATAAACAGCCAAAGAGCTAGTTGAAACTAGTAAATGTCTCTTCTGTTGAGAAGATTCCTGTTTTTCATTGCAAGCCTTGTTAAAATCTGAGTACATGCATTTCTCTGATAAAAATTTAAATTAAATTATAAAAAGGCAGATAGTTAAATGTTGATACTATTTAGAGCAGTTGTCAAACAAAAATATAAAAATAATTGCTCAGTAAATCTATTTTATTTAACAAATAAAAAGAAGTGGACTATTCCGGCTCGTTCAGGCGCTCCTGAATCTGAAGGAAGAGTACAGGAACAAGTCATCTCTGCTGGTCCACGACCCTGGAACAAAAAGAAGTCAGGAAAGGCCTAGAGCAGTTTAGGCCGGGTTACTACTGCGGTAAGTCCCTACGCAGTCCTCAGGTTCTGATGGGCCTTCTGTTCACCATTTCTGATTTTCATGGAAATTGTGTTTGTAAAGTAACGGAGTCATTTTGCAGCAGCATTAGGACTCACATTCTCCTTTCTCCCTAAAGGGGAAGTAGCATAAAATTCTCAGCGTCAAAAGAAGCAACAAGAAACAATGTTAACTATTTGTAGAATATTTCAAAAGGAGACTAAAACTGGAAAAAAAGACAGAGCGCTAAGGATCGATATATACGGAGAGAGGAAAAGATCGCATCAAACAGAAATGTATGACGTGAACATTCTTGTTATACTATCAAATAAATTATGAGCAAATGACTCTCTGAAGTGCCATCTGAGATGGATTTAATATCAGGCCAGAAAAATAACTGTAAATTCCCTAAGTATTTAAAGTAAAAAGGAGGCTTCAACTTTCTTCATTTAAATTGACAAAATAAGTAAAACACAAAGACTCTCCAAGAAAGAGAAATAGTGGCATAAACAAAAGGATGAAACAGTCCTTCCCCCCCTTAATGATTAATAATACAATAAAGATGAAAAATGCATTTCCTTGTCATGTGTTCTTGGCCATGTACCTCCTTAATAGCTTTACTCTCTTTCATTTACTAAAATCCTGCATAATAATGTATATCAAATGAAAATTTTCTTTCAGAGAATGTGCACTGTCTTCCACTGGAAAAGACCTCCAGGGCTCAGACTGCCTTTGGAGCAAACAAGGGAAAATAGCAGTAATGATTAAGCAGCCCTTCTGCCCCTTCTGTTTCCCTCCCCGCCCCTCCTCCTGTTCCTCTTTCCCCCTACCTCCCTCTTTTCAAACAATCTACTTAAACAGGGGCGAACTGATAAACTGGAATAAGAAGAATGGTGAGGGAGGAAGGCATGGAGTATCTCACTGAAATAAAGAAAAAACAGTTAATAACACTAGCTCAGATCCTGCATCAAATTAGTCTCAAGGTAAGGAGGCCCAAATAGAAAGCATTAGCAAATCAACAATATGTGGGTCTAGGGTAAAGTATTTCTCTGTCTCAGGCCTGTAAGAATTATTCTAGCTTGTGCTGTTTGAAGCTATTTGGCAAAAATCAACTAAAAAAGAAATAGACTACAAAACTAAAGATGAACTATTACCTCCTCCCAGTACATGGCTTTAAGTAGTTCCTGCCATAGCAGGACCTTTCAAAATCTGTTTTTCTAGTGTAATCAAGTGGAAAAATTGAATTCACCAGAATCTCCTTCAAGGGGAGTGCTGTAGTTGTACAGAAACGCCTTACCAAACCTGTGTGTGTGTGTTGGAAGCCAAGAAACCGAGAGGGTCTGAATGAGGGTAGAATGTTCTATGTGGGACAAGGGGATGGATCTTGTGGTATTTCAGAAGAAAAAGGAGGAGGTGGGGTGATGGAAAGAGAATGGCAAATCCTACAATATGGCATCTCTCTGAGACCACCACCACCACTCTTCATGCAGGTCTATAAGAAAAAATCATGGAAGCTCCGAGGTTGGTGAGTAGAAAATAATGACTATAGACATTTCATCTCCAAGATCCCGTGGGGCTGATCAGAGACAGCTGAAGGGAAGGGGAATGGTGAAGGCAGAGAGAAGCATGATGTTGGACCCTCACAGAGCATGATAGTGGGCTTTGGAGCCAAGTTTAGCCAACCCTTTGAGGGACCAGGTGCCCAAATGACATATAGGTAACAAGTTTTTTGTTTTATTTTGTCATTTTGTTTTTCAATTTATCTGGGCTGCTGTGAACTAAGGTGGAAAACCCAGTTTGATCTCAGATGAAATCATCATTTTAGAAGTAGGTATGTCCCTCACCAAATTATTAGACTCCTTGTGAAGAAAGAAGAGACCTGAACATGGCATGAGTTGTGAGGGCCTTTGGGATTCAACATCAGTGGCACAGGGCAGTTAGGGAAACTGCTGGGATGGTGATTGCAGACTGGGGTGGGGGAGTGAGGGTTAAAGGAGAGGGAATTTAAGAGAGAATGTCTCAGAGACCCAGGCATACTCCACGCCATATGAGCTGTCGGGAATGTGAAAGTCCAAGAAAATCCTGATGGCTAGCAGGCCGGATGATATTCACCCCAGCCCTTACCTACTTTACCTACCTCAGAAGGAATTTCTAAAGGCTTAATGGTGCCAACCAATGGTCATGGGCACCAATTCAACACCAAAAGGAATCCCCAATTTGGGGTGCAGTGAAGAAGGAAACTTTATTCAGTGCAAAACAACTCAATTGTAATACAGCATGGTTGTGAGGCACCCCTGGGGCCAGGCAGCCCTAGGGCCAGGCCCCTCTCCAGGTAGGCAGCTCTGCCCTGCTCCTTGCGGATCAGCACTGTGCTGCCCTGGTTGCTCCACTCTGCTTGGTCTGCTCCATTCTGTGCCAGTCTGCTCCGACCTGCGCTGGTCTGCTGCACTCTGCTCTACCGAGAGGGCTTCAGTGTTTCAGATCAGCCAGGCAGACTCAGTCTTCCGGCCTCAGTGCAAAGGGACGGTGCTCTGTAAGCCTGAGGTGAGCTGGCTTATATGGACAGAAATCCCTGCCCCTGGTCCCATTGGTGTGTCCTCATGCACATGAGGACTCCAAATACTCACAGTTTGATTGGTCCAAAAAGCACTGTCCTGATGGGTCAGAATAGGGTCAGTCTGGTTGGTCAGAGCTATACAGCTCTGATTGGATGGGAAAGCCTCAGTCCTGTTGGTTGAATAGGACTCCAGGCACTCTTTATAAGCGCGGCTCAGGTGGCAGAATCACAGTGCAGGAGGGCAGCTCAGGGCGGGCGTCTCCCTAAAGTGCAGTTTGTGTGAGAGACCCCTGTGTAGAAATGGATGCTAGGCTCTGTTTTAAAAGTTTTAAGCCCAGGTAGCCCCAAGGAGCCCTTCTTAGTAGGCATCTTCTTTCTCAGGGTTCACAACGGCTTCTGTGGAGCTGGTGATCATGGAAGATATGGGGAACCCTGGTCTAGGCTGCATGTTACCAGTAACAAGAGACATTTGGAAGAAATCAGGGATGGAAGAAGAGGATTTTGGGTTGTAAGTAGAATACCACTGACATAGAGAAAGTGGCAATTAATATAAAATGTGCAGGGTCCAGCGTTGGGAACTGGCATAGACTTGAAGGCATCAATCCATTTATATTGATGACAAAATGCTTGCCAGAGTTCAAAAGGTAATTCATAGCCCAATTTTGAGGCTATGTACAAATGAGAATTTGGAAATACCTCCGCATACGTGTTAATATTCAAAGGATTTTTTACCATGAAAGATGCAACACAGTGGTAGGGAACACAATTTGGAAAACAGGGCCAGTTGGAAGACATTGCTTCAATAGTAATCTAAGCAAAAAATTATTGTGAAAAATCAAATTCAAGGGCCTCCTCCCTTCCCCCTACTGAGAGTTAAAATGTACAGATGTAACTCACTTCACATTGTTCACTCTGGACCCTAGTGATTGATTACACATCCATGTATTATATACTCTCTAACCAATAAATGGTGTTCCGATATACAAATCATTCACCTGAGAGAACCCACATATTTCCAGATTTGATTCTTGGCTCTCCACATATTCAGCAAACTTTGGTCCCTACTTCTGGCCTCCACTCTGGCGTTCTATCCTGGTGTGAGCACATTGCTTGCTATGCAAGCTTTCAGGGAGAAGCAGCTCCTATTATCTTAGGTGAGAATTCACACTCTTGCGCCTGGACCCAAGATGCAAAGAGAAGTCATCCAAATGAAAATCAGTATTTATGGCCTTAGAGGCCCAAACAGCAAAGCCAAATAAACATAAGAAACATGGAAGGCATAACAAGTCGTTCTCCAAGGTTCCAACACCTGAAAGGATAAATGTCCAAAAAACACACCTAAAACAAGAACACTAGATACAAAAGATTCTAGAATGGTCCCAACCTGTGCCTAGCAAGTGTAATTACTTGAATCCTAGTCTCTTCTAATTTTTTTTCTGTCCTTGAAACAGTTTCAGTATCATTTCCAAAGAGTTCCTGATATGGCAGGCCAGATGGAGGGGGGGAGGGAGAGGAAGAAGCTGCCTTCCTAATGCAGATTATAAAATGGCTACATATGAATCAGCTGCAAAGCAGTGATCTGAACATTTCCTGCTTGCCTGACAGTTTTATCATGTAGAGGAAGTGACTAGGGGAATTTCTGCTCTGTGGCAAACTCTGACCAATGGGGAGGAATTTATTGGTGAAGTGGAAATGACATGACTCTTGGGGGAAAATTATGTCAGCTAGAATTGGAGATAATTAGCGTGAAGGACGGGCCCATGAGGCACATAATTGCTATCTTCAAGTATTTTAAGAACATCCATTTGGAAGAGAGATTTAGATTGTTTTATTTATCCCTAAGAAGTACAACTAGGTTCAATGAATAGGAACTGCAGGGCAACAGATTTCATTTATTATAAAGAAATAAGTTTTAGGAGTACTCGGTGTTGTTCACTTTTTTTTGGTAACCATAATTAGAGCCACATTGTTTGGTTTATGTTTTGTTTTTAATTTCAAAACACACAAAAGCAGAAAAGGTTACTATTTAAGGTAGGGGTTCCCTGTCGCTAGGGGTGTCCAAGTCATGGCTGGAAGGCCTCTTGGTCAGATTTGGCCCTATTAGCACTGGGAAGAATATCGGTTAGATATTGCTATATAACAAACCACTCCAAAGCTTAAGGGCTTAAAACAAAGCTATTTAGTTAGCACATGATCCCTGTGGCTCAGCACTTCAGGGGAAGTGTAGCTGGACAATTCTAATATTGGGTAGGTTCATTCATATATCTATAGCCAACTGCTGGGTCAGCTGGGAACTGGCCTTTGCAGGTACATCTATCCTGAAGCAGGCTAGCTTCCCACAGCAGAGAAGAGGGTCCCAATAGAGAGGAAGTGTGCAAAGCACTGGCACATCATCCCTGCATCCTATCAGCCAAGGCAAGTCACAAGGCAATCAAGATTCCAGGACGGGGGAAATAGACTTCACCTCTTGATCACAGGAGTAAAAAAGTCACATTGAAAAGCGCCTAGGTACAGGGAGGAGGGAAGGATTGTTGTCATTTTCACAATCTTGTATAGAAAGTCACTGAAGGATCTTTAGCACAGGTATGATGTAATCAAATAAGTGTTCTAGAATGATCACTTGGAAATATGTTGAGAGCCATTGCTTTAACATTCCTCAACTTATACTACAGAAAACATAGAAGTTATATAGTCTTCACTTTGCATGGCTCTGATATGCATGAAATTCAGTTACTACAGGCTTAGTTAAATAGCACTATCCCCCAACAACATAGTTCCAATCCCTGTGTATCACGGTATGGTAACTGAATGATTATATAAAGTATCAACTTTATTGCTTGCTCTTTAGTCCATAAATCACTATGTAAATAACAGATACACATGCTGATCAGAGATCAATCACATCACTCCTTTCAAAGTCTGGTCTCTGCACATCTATAATTCAGTTCACACACAGCAAAGCATGGACATGTGGTGCTTTCCTGTCTCCCAGTGACAAACCCACGTGACATTTTACAAAAATGTTTCACTAAAAGAGGGAACTGGCCAAGAAACATGAAAGTACAGCAAAGAAACAAAAAGTGGTAATGCTATTTGTGAAATTCAAATGGGACTGTTGACTATGCAGCCAGAGGAACTTAGTGAAGGCAAACTTATCACGAGGAAACATAAATGAGGAAAGCAGCTGTAAAAGGATAAAGATGTTCCACGGGAAATGACAACAGCAAAAAAACTTTACATTAAAGCAACTCTAAAAAATAAACCAACAACTCTCCGAGATATTTTACTACATTTAAAGCACAAAGAATAAAATGCTGGAAGCTGATCCAAACTTAGAAAGGACTGTGAGAATTAGCCAGGGCACAGAAACTATGCTCTCTCTATACATCATAAATATACAATGAGAAGGCAAGCACTATTTAAACCGCATGTAATGCGGGCGGGCATCTGGGGAGGCCAAAGGAGGCCTCAACCTGATAGCAGGGTCCAGGTCCTTGTCACCACACAAGAAAGAATTCGCAGACAAGACAGAACGATTCAGCAAAGCACAGTAAATTTATTAAAGTGAAAGTATTCACTCAAGAAGTGAGAGCAGGAAAAGTCAGAGGACAAGACGTCCCAGGGGGTCTGGGTAGAGGTTTTTATTAAATGCAGGCAAAGAGGGGAGATAGGGTGGTCCTCAGCTTCCGATGCTGGCGGGGTGACTGCTGATGCAGCTGACCTTGTCCCTCTCCAGATAGCAATTTCTTTGTCCTCCTGGAACTGTCATGGTGACTCAGGAGGCAGAGTGATTCCGAAACCACAATGCAAATTTATTATAATGATATTATAATGCCCCTGTTGGTCACTTTTAGGTCAATAGGGCTGCCAAATCTAGTTGAGACCAGAGACCAGTTTTCATTTGTCTTAACTGTAGGACACTGAGAGGGGAAAGCGGGGGAACAGGTGGCCAGTCTGCAGCGTCCCAGCCAGGATGGCGAGGGGAGGGAGGGAGCTTGACACCTTTCCCCCCTATTCTAACTGGCTCTTAGCGGTAAGTTTTTTAACAAACAAACATTTTAATTTTCAATGTGTCTAGTGTTTTAAATCACAGTGTACTAAATAAATATTGGTTTTGCTATTTTTTCATTTCCTTATACATTCATAACCAACAGTAAAACAGTCCTTAATATTTCACCAAAGGGCACTGAATAATTGTAATTCTCCCCATTGGTTAAGATTTCCTCGCATGGTTTCAGCTTGCAGAGTCGTTTTCATGGCCCCATAGTACTGGACAGAGGACTGTTAGTACAAGAAACTTCCTTCTCAGGGAGATTGTTTTATATAGTTACTGAGTTTGGAATTGTTTTGGGTGTAGTGACTCTGTAATTAGTAAACGAACAAAAATAGATGTCAGAAAAACAAATTGGATTTAATAAGTAAAAATATTTTTTAATTAGAACTAAGCCATGCGTTTAAAATCCATGCTTTGGGATCTAGTAAACTGCTCCCAGAAGGAAAACCAGAGATATGTTTTTCCCTAAATATTACTTCAGAGCCAAAAATAATGATGCTAATGAGCAAGAAGCACATCTTTATCAAGAATGAAAGTTTTCTGCTTCAAAATAAAAATTGGCTACAGCCTTATCTAAAATGAAAAGCTTCCAAGTTTTAAAAGCATGCTAGTGTTTTGGGGAGGCAGGGGCTCACTACCCATCTTGGAGCATGCTCTGTTCATATTGGTCCCTTTGTTCATCTGAGCTAGAGGGAAAAATAAAAACACTGCCAAGGTCAGTTCTTTCATAACTTTCCCATGGCCTTACGGCCCAATCCAAAAATGCTGGTGGAAGCCTTAAGGCTGGACACCAAATTTTGTGTCCAACAAATCAAATTCACACACCAAAAAAAGTTTTAATAAGATTTATGACTAAATCATCGCTCTCCTTCCCACACAATTATATGGATCAAAATAATGCCCCTTTTGAGGAAAAGAAGACTGGAAGACATAGTGACAATGCAAAAGTGAGTCTTGCATAAGTTACAAGTATTTCTTCTGAGAGTCTCTTCATACTAAGTTACCCTGACAATCTAAATATAGATTTGTTTTAAGGTAATAAGAAAACTGTCATATTTATTTATTGAACAAATACTTACATGGCTTTCACCATATGCCAGGCACTGTTCTAAGCATTTTATGAATATTCCATCAAGGAATCATCTCAACAACCCTTTCAGGTATTTTCATTTACCTCGTTTTAGAAGAAACTGAGGCACAGAGAGGTTAACTAACTTGCCAATTATCACATTAGTGAGTAGCAAAGCTAGAATTTGAACCCAGGCAGGCTGGTGACAGCCTCTACTCTTATCACTATGCTATGACATGTTGTTGATTTTTTTCCACCCAGCAGTTTAGTTTGGTGTGCTTTTGTTTTTATTTCCAGATCCCTCCCACTGATTTCTTTTTGTTCTGCTAAAACTTGGAAAGCCTTATCCTCTTTATCATTTATAAGAACTTGGATCCAATTCCTAATCTATGATTTTCAACTCAATTTAATGGTCTATGTACTTTCGGTGAGAGCACATTGTATATAAAGCAGAGATGTGCCTTTGTTTCTTGAAGAGATAGAGGCCTATTTTTACAAGTGACACCTTTGAAGAAATAATTATGTTGCACACTTCTGGTGTCACTGTGTACCAGACAACATATGTGCTAAGCACGTCTATGTGCAGTTTCTCCTATGCTCCACACAACTATAAGATGTAAGTACCATTAAAATTCCCATTTTATAGATTAGAAAATTTAGGTTAAAAGAGGTTCGGTAACTTGTTCAAAGTGCAATACCCAGTAGGTTGTGGAGCCTGGACTCAAAGCCAAGTTTATCTGACTCCGAAGAGCATTGTTTTGTTTCTAATTCTGTGCCATTCATTCTACATCACTTTCTGGGATGAGTTATTTCCTTACAAGGATATTCAAAGGAAGAGTTTGGGAACAGCAGAAGCCATGTGTTGCTTTAGAGAAAAAGTTCTTCCTCTATAAGGAAATAAGTCACATGGATACTCAATGACTAACCTTCTACAATCAACAATTCATTGATGAATGCCCAGCCAGAATAAATACTACATAGTAACATTTAAAGGGAAGTTTTAACATCAAACTATAATGCAAACATCCCTTCTCAGGTATAAATTGTGATTAATATGTCTTACCTACGCTAGACCATGTCTCAGAAAAAACATATTCAGACACTTTACAAACACCTTACACAAGTCTTCCTCAGAACACTGTTGACTTTTCCAAAATCATTACACTTTTCAGAACCTAGATGGCCTTCAAAAGGTTCCAGCAGTCCCAGTCATAGTTTTCAATACCATACATTTCTCATTTTCTGTGTCCTTCTACCATTTTTCATTATCAGTGACCGAAGATTACACTTCAAAAAATATGTCATATTGAGAGTGTTACTTACCTCAACTCTTAGCTTGTCGGGGACAGTAACCGGGACCCGGTGACTACTATTGTCTGCACCTGCTGACCCATAGCCATGGTGAGTGCATCTCAATCCACGTTGGCCAGGCTGGTGTCCAGACTGGCAATGCCTGCTGGGAGCTCTACTGCCTGGAACATGGCATCCAGCCAGATGCCAAGTGACAAGACCATTTGGGAAGGAGATGAGGCCTTTTACACCATCTTCAGTGGACAGGCACTGGCAAGCATGTGCCCAGGGCAGTGTTTGTAGAACTGGAACCCACAGTTATTGATGAAGTTGGCAGCTCTTCCTACCCCCTGCTCTTCCACCCTGAGTGGCTCATCACAGGCAAGGAAGATGCTGCCAATAACTATGCCCATGGACACTATACCATTGGCAAGGAGATCGTTACCCTCATCCTGGACCAAATTCAGAAACCTGCTGGCCAGTGCACAGCTCTTCAGGGCTTCTTGGTTTTCCACAGCTTTGGTGGGGGAACAGATTCTGGGTTCACCTCCCTGTTGATGGAGTGTCTGTCGATTATGGCAAGAAGTCCAACCTGGAGTTCCCCACTTACCCAGCTTCCCAGGTTTCCACAGCTGTAGTTGAGCCTTACAGCTCCATCCTCCCCACCCACACACTCTGGAGCACTCTGACGGTGCCTTCATGGTTGACAACGAGGCCGTCTACAACAGCTGTCGCAGAAAACCTGATACTGAGCGCCCAACCTACACTCCCCTTAACCGCCTTATTAGCCAGATTGTGTCCCATATCGCAGCTTCCCTCAGGTCTGGCGGAGCCCTGAATGTTGACCTGACGGAATTCCAGACCAACCTGGCGCCCTGTCCCCGCGTGCACTTCCCTCTGGCCGCATACGCCCCTGCTGTCTCTGCAAAATAGCCCACCATGAACACCTTCCTGTAGAAAAGATCACCAGTGCATGCTTTGAGCCAACAGACCAGATGGTGAAATGTGACCCTCGCCACAGTAAATACATGGCTTGCTGCCCGATGTACAGTGGTGACGTGGTCCTCAAAGACGTCAATCCTGCCATTGCCACCATCAAGACCAAGCGCACCATCCAGTTTGTGGACTAGTGCCCCCCTGGCTTCAAAGTTGGCATTAATTACCAGCCTCCCACTGCGGTACCTGGTGGAGACCAGGCCAAAATACAGCGAGCTGTGTGCATGCTGAGCAATACCACAGCTATTGCTGAGGCCTGGGCTCACCTGAACTACAGTTTAACCTGGTGTATGCCAGGTGCGCCTTTGTCCGTGGGTGAGGGCATGGAGGAAGGAGGGTTTTCTGAAGCCCATGAGAACATGGCTGCCCTTGAGAAGGATTATGAGGAGGCTGGTGTGGATTCTGTTGAAGGAGAGGGTGAGGAAGGAGGAGAGGAATGCTAATTACCACTCCTTTCAGCCCTGCAACATGTCATACTTAGAACTTCAGGCTCAACAGCTGATAGGTGTTAAAGCTTTCTGGTTTGATTGTCTTTGCTTTTACCTGTGATCATGTCTGTCTTTTTCATGTATTCCTGTACGATTTTTCCCTCATGTTTAAAAGTAAGGGCACTGAGAAAGAAAAACAGAAACAGAAACAAAAAATATGCCATGTACCCTTTTAAGCATAATTTCCTTTGAAAAGTAAATAAAAAGATAGCCCAGCCAGTGTGGCTCAGTGGTTGAGCATCAACCAATGAACCAGGAGGTCACTGTTCGATTCCCAGTCAGAGCGTATGCCTGGGTTTTGGGCTCGATCCCCCATAGGGGGCATGCTGGAGGCAGCAGACCAGTGATTCTCATCATTGATGTTTCTCTCTCTCTCTCTCTCCCTCTCCCTTCTTCCCTCTGAAATCAATAAAAATATATTTTAAAAATTTTTTTAAAGAAAAAGAGAAAACAAAACAAAACAGTGAGTAATAAAATGGCTAGACAATCATATACTTTACAATGTGTTTCCAGGGCCCTCTCTGGCTAGACTGCTCTGCTCTGCTCTGCCCATTCTTTTCCACTCTAGTCCAGGGAGATGTCCTTGGTGTTATAGTTCTAGCAAGGGAAATGCAGCCTTCGTCCTTGATGGAAAGGAAAAGTAAGTTCTCTGAGCCAGTGGGAAACTGACTTACACAGAAGTCCCCACCCCCGGTTCCTGATGGATCTGTTCTCATGCAAATGAGGACTTCAAATCTTCAGAGTTTGATTGGTCCAAAAGTTACTGTCTGATGGGGCAGGGTGGAGCCACTCTGACTGGTTGGTGAAGATGCTGATGGGGGATGCGGCTGCACAGCTCCAAGTGGATGGGGAAGGCTCAGTCCTATTGGTTGACACAGGATTCCAGAAACTCTTTATAACGGCTGGGTCAGCTGGCAGGACACTGTAGGCGGGTAATTCAGTACAGACTTGTCCCTAAAGTGCAGTTTGGGTGAGAGGCTTCTGTATAGAAATGGGTGCTAGCTAGGCTCTGGTGTTTTTTTGTTGTGTTTTTGTTTTTGTTTTTGAACCCAGTAAGCCACCAGGTGTTCTTCTTTGTATCTTCTTCTCAGGGTCCACATGATTTTTTTTTTTTTTTAATGTCTATATTGATTCAGAGAGAGGAAGGGAGAGGGAGAGAGAATGAGAGAGTCATTGATCGACTGCCTCCTTCAGGCTCCCTGCTGGGGATTAAGCCACAACCTGGGCATGTGCCCTGACCAGGAATCAAACCTCGATCTCCTGGATCATATAGGCCAGTGCTCAACCACTGAGCCATGACGGCCAGGCCATATGATCTTTTTACATGAACTTTCCCTGTTCCATTGGGTCTTTATCAAAATATATTTAAGAAGATACAAAAGAAATCTGCCCTAAAATGAGATGTTTTATTATTCTGCCAAATTAACCATAAAGCATCTATTCACTGATTCACTCCTTAATTCTCAAATTTTCCTCAACAAGAACTCCTTTGTATTTCTCCCCTACCTCCACCAAGTTCCCATTTAAATTTTTAAAAAATATTTAACAAAATGTATTTAAGTAATAAACAATTTCCTCCATTTAATAGGTGCTGGACAGAAGGGTATGAGAGCTCACCATGCGGTTTTCCCCTCAAAGTCATGGGTCAAGCCTGCCCTGAAGGTGGAGTAAGAAAGCAGATTTATATAGAATTTTAGAATGAAGCATTAAACTGCACTGGACTTGATTTTTAAAAAATATGTTGTTATTGATTTTAGAGAGAGAGTGAGGAAGGGGGAGGGAGCATCTTCAATCAGCTGCCTCCTGCACGCCCCCCACTGGGGATCAAGCCCAAAATCAGGGCACATGCCCTGTCCGCGAATCAAACTGGTGACCTCTTGGTGCACAAGATGATGCCCAACCAACTAAGCCACACCAGCCAGCGCTGGACTGGACTGAATTTTATTAACTACGATAAGTATAGTGCGAATTAGATGAGGTAACACATGGAACATCTTTGCCCTCAAACAGTGATGAGAAGACAAGTAATTAGCTCAAGGGCAACAGGAAAGTCTCCCTCAACATTCAATTATGCAAATCCACAAATACATCCCTTCCTGGTGCATTTCATCTAGTCTGCTCTCCACTGGCCCAGGATGTCTAAATCAGGTGGTTTTTATTTGTGTAATCTAACCCTGAATGAAAGGTTGAATTTTTCTACACATCACTAAAAAGCACACACAACATGGCATCATCTCTCTCAGAGCTCGCTCCTAGAGTTAAATGCCAACGTGCATAAAATAAGAGTAGCTGCCCACACTCAAACCGAAGAGAAAATGCCCTTTGCCCTCCTCACCACGGCCTCCAGCGTCTTCATCAGCACTCCCCAAAGCTCTAGCGTTACAGGGAGTTATAGCTCATGCTAGATTGAAGTGTTTAATGAGTGGAAGAATTAAACAAAAACAAAAGAGCCATCACAAAGTGCAAATTAAGGGATCAGCAAAACCCCTGTTGGTTTAAAAATCCCATTTGACCTTGCCAATACACTAATTAATATAAGAAAACACACAAAGATCTTGCTTAACATTAAGCGAGCAGGCTGCCCACGCTTGCTGCCCACTCTCTGAGCAAGCATCTGCTTAGAATGTAGCCAATTGTCTCTCTGGGAGGTTAAAGGGAGGGAGGGGAAATTGCTTTGGCAGAGAGTCTGACAGTTAACTATGCCCCTTTTGAAAATAGAATTCTTATCCTGTTTTTAATGCCAAGCACATACGATGTCGAGTACATTGGTCTTAATACAAAACATGTCAGAACTGCAGCAAGTGGATGAAAGTGAGTGCTGCCATTTACATCAACAAAAATAAGAGAAAAATATATATACAATTAATCTGTGTTAACCAGTGTTTGAAAATTTTCTTCTTTTTAACTTACACTCCTCTCTTGTGTCTAGAACAGAGCTTGGCCCATATTGGGCACTCGATAAATATATGTTTAATAACTCTAGCTAATAAAAATACACCTGCTGATGTTCCACAGACCTTGTTAATATTAATGATTCACTATCAGTTCTTGATGCCCAAACTCAGAGGCTAAGCATCTTGGTTTGCTTTGTTCAGTCAGTAATTGTTTATTATGCCCATCATTGTTCTAGGCACAATAGACAATATTTTAAAAATAATTTCAGCTTCCTTAAGCAGCTTATGAACATAAGCTCCTGTCTGCAAGAAAAAAATGCTCAGATTGGAAATATTAAATAACGGTACAGAGAAATAAGAACTGAGTCATATAGGAATAAGCTGCTGTACTTCTATGCCTGTTTCTTGATAAATATTAAAAGATGCCACTGATTAAGAATTTTCTATGTGCTAGACACTGTGGTAGGTGGTTTATTTATTTTTAAATTTTTATTATTTTTAATCCTCACAAGAGGATATTTTTTCCTTGCTTTTCAGAAGGAGTGGAAGGGACAGAGAGAGAAAAACATCGATGTGAAGGAGACACAATTGGTTGCCTCCCGCATGCACCCCAAACAGGGCTGAGCCTGCAACCAAGGTATGTGCCCTTGGTCAGAATCGAACCCAGGACCCTTCAGTCCTAGGGCCAAGCCTCTAACTACAGAGCCAAACTGGCTAGGGCTGTAGTAGGTGGTTTCAGTACATGATTTCATTTAGTTCTCACAACTTTGCTTCAAATTAGGTTTTACAATCCTTAGTTTTCTTGAAAAGAAAACAGATACCCAGAGAGGTTATTAGACATGATGCTATTACTAAAAGACGAAGTTTAGGACTCCAGATGTCTCACTTCAAAGATTACACTCTTTCCAAGATGTCATGCTGTCTCCTTTTTAAAACATTTATAAAGTATGCTTGTGTCTCTTCTTGGAGCTACAGAGATATTTAGGAGATGTAACTTGGATACTGAATTCTGGAATTGCTAAGACATCTTGAGAATTTTCTGAGAGGAAAAATGGTCCAAGAATTTGAAATCTGGATTATTCAGGACAATTTGTTCTTTCTGCTCATCGTCCATGTGTAAAAAATGAAAGATTACTTAAAGGATAGGCAGGAAGTTTTCATGAAAAGGATGAGATCTGAGCTATGCCTAAAGGACTCTAAAGTAAGGTTCAACCCTTGCACATAGTGAGCTAATGTTTGAGAAAGTTGTAAACCAATGGATGTTCATACAGGATAAAGACACTTAGAATGTAATTAATTTTTGTTCACACAACTCAGACATGGGTTCTACACTTTGGTAATTAGTTGGGTTTGGCCTCAGGCAGGGTTCTTAATGACAGCTGACTCCTACTGAACACACTCTTCGTTCTTTTACAAAGTCAAAAGTAGGGTTCTAATAACTCAATGGGCCAAAGGTACTCTCTTCAGAATTCTGTTTGAGGCTGTTCATAAGATTAAAAACAGAATTTATAATTCTGTTACATGTAATTTTAAATACTAAAGGTAAAACATAATCATAAAAAATTCTAACAATAGAACAATTTATAAAGCATAAAGTAAAAGCCACTCCTCCCCTTAATCTTACTTCCCTGGAATCCTTACATTCGTCCATTATTCAACAGATATTTACTGAGTACTTACCATGTGCCAAGCAATGTCTGACCTAGACTCTTGGGCAATCCATGAACAAAATAGACTAATATCCTTATTCTTACTGATTTTACATTCTAAAGAGAGAAAGTCAACAAATAACACATTTAAAGTATGTGGTATGTTAGGAGATGCTCAGTGCTACGGAAAAATCAAAACAGGGCAAGTGAAAAAGGAAGGGTTAGGAGTGTAAGCTGGGGGTGTGTGTGTGAAATTTTAAACAGGGAGTCCAGAGCAGGCCTCACTGAGAGGTGTCATTGTCTATGCAGATCCAAATACATACTCATCCATTATTATTTTTACAAACATAAGATCATATTCTGGCATTGCTTTTTTCAGTTCAAGAATAGATTGTGGGCATAATCCTGTGTCATTACATATGGATCTGCTTCATTTTTATAGTCATTGCATGGTATTTTACTATATTTGTGTATATATATTTTTCTACACCTTCATGAACTAGGCATTATTATTTTATTTAAATCCTTGCCAACATGGTTTTTTTAAACAAAAAACTCTGCAAAATATTTGTAGTTCTCTGATTATTATCTTATGTTTATTGTTCACTGATTTATAATTACAAATATAAAGTGTCAAAATATATTTTATTTGTAATCTACTTGGATATTTATCAATACTTGATTCTACAATTGTCTCCTATAGAATGCTCTGACTATTAATCTATCTATCAGCTTATAAACAACAGAAATTTATTTCTCACGGTTTGGGAGACTGGAAAATCCAAGATCAAGGTGCCAGCAGGTTCAGTGCCTGGTGAGGGTCTGCTACCCGGTTCTTAGAGGGCCATCTTCTCATTATGTCCTCATATGGTAGAAGGCATAAGGGAGCTCTGTGGGGTCTCTCTTTTTAAAAAATCTTTATTGTTGAGAGTATTACAGATGTCCCCTTTTCCCCCCATCGACCCCCTCTGCCTGGTTCCCATCTCACCCCAGTCCTTCACCACCCTATGGTCTGTATCCATGGGCAATGCATATATACATATAAGTGCTTTGGTTAATTTCTTCCCCCACACCCTCCACCCCGCCTTTCCTCTGAGATTCCTCAGTCTGTTCCATGTTTCCATGCCACTGGTTCTATTTTGTTCATTGGCTTATTTTGTTCATTAGATTCCACATATAAGTGAGATCATGTGACACTTATTTTTCGCTGCCTGGCTTCTTTCGCTTAGCATAATAATCTCCAGGCCCCTCCATGCTGTCTCAAAGGATAACAGATCCTTTCTTTTCACAGCTGCATAGTATTCCATGGTGTAAATGTGCCACAGCTTTTTTATCCACTCATCTACTGATGGGCACTTGGGCTGTATCCAGATCTTAGATATTGTAAATAACACTGCTATGAACATAGGGGTGCATATATTCTTTCTGGTCAGTGTTTTGGGCTTCTTAGAATATATTCCTAGAAGTGGGAAAATTTTGGAGAACCACAATGGAGGAAGTGAGAATAATTTAAGAAGACATGCAAGTGATCAAGAGGAAGTTTGTAGCAATACCAATCAAAAGGGTTTTATATGCTTTAGGATAAATAAAAAGAAAAATGATAGTATTCTGAGTTTGGAGATAACTAATAGAAATGGCAAGTGAGTAGAAAAGGCAAGGGCCCTTGGGAAAGTAGAGAGGATTACATAATAAACTACCAAGTTCTCATGGTCCTTCTTCAATAATTATCTCCTCATGACTGATCTTGTTTAATCTACACCTCCACACTCCTCCCCCACTCAATAGACTATTTTGAAGCAATCTCAGAAATCATATTATTTTACCTGGATTTTAGTACATATCTCTAAAAGATCAGGGTCTTTTAAAAAACCATAATCACAAAACCATTATTACGCCTGAAAAATTATCAATAATTCCTAATACAAATATTCACTCCCTGTTCAAGTGACTCCAGTTGCCTCATAATTTTTATAGTTGTCTTGTTCAATTCAGAATCCAACCAGAATTCACACATTGCAGGTAGTATATAGGTGTCTTAATAGTTCTCCCTGCAACTCTTTGTTTCTTTGACATTTTTTGCTGAAGAAACTAGAAGTAGGAATGGAGATCAGATATGTAAGAACTTTGGTTTTAAGTGCAATCAAAAGCCATTAGGAAAGTAAAATATTGTGATCTCAGTTTTTAAATTCTCATTCTGGCTACGGTGTGGACAATGAATTATTGTGGGCAAGAGTGGAAACAGGCAGACTCTTTGCCATCTCCAGTTCTTAGGCATTCCCCTTAGTCTTGTGCCCCTAACTTACCACTTCACATGAAGATTGTTCTGTTTTTCAGGATAATCGATGACTACAGTGGGTGTAGACATATTCTACCAAAAAGCTCTCTTTGGGACAAGAGACAGCTTTCTTTTCACAGTTTTTTATAATGAACGTGAGCGCACATACAACAGATCAATCTGGGCATGGCAGAGAATAAGCCCTCATTTGCTCTGAAGTGCTCCCCTCTGTGCAGAGACAAAGTGGACCTTGGCCCGACTCGCCAGTGCGAACTGAGTCCCACTGTTAGCAGCTTGAGGCACAGCCATCACTGAGTCTGCTTGAGTTGGCAGCATTAAAAGAAACTCGGCCCTTGTTAATTATGAGAGCCTGTTTTTTCCAACTTCCACTTCAAAATAAATTGAATATTCTTATTCTATTAAGTGCTGCAAATGAACTCAAAGCTTTAATAAAACACACCTTTCAAAGAGAATTAATATGGACGCTTTGGGCTTGTGTGCTGCCAATAACATCTGAAATATAAGTGCCAGGAAAGTGGCTTTCCTAACTCGGGAAAATAAAAAAATGTTTTATTCTTCTGTTTAAAAAGATTAAATTATTCAATATCCTCTAGAAGGCACAAGACTTTCTGTCACTGTAAGTTATTTTTTATAAAATTATTTCCTGTTTATCAGTTCCTTCAGAACCTTGCTGCACAGTCATAATGACAAGGCAAATAATGTACTGGTTGAGTAGACGTCCATGGCAGACTGCTTGGGTTTGGATCTCAGCTCCATCCCTTTCTTCATTGTGCAACCTTAGACAACTTACTTAACCTCTCTGAGTTCAGGTTTCTGCCTCTAAAAAGTCGATATAGTAATAGGCCTAGTCATAGGCTTGTAATAAAGACTAAAGAAGTTAGTATCTGTAATAGATTTTGAACACTAACAATAGGTAGTGCTATAAAATGTTAGGTATTAGCTCCTACCACAACTTTAAAATGTCCAGGCTAGGATTCTATTTTTTCTTTCTTTTTTTTAGTTTGATTGTTTAAGTGCACAATTCAGTGGTTTTGGGCATATTCACAAAGTTGTGCAAGCATGCCCTGGATGGGTAGCTCAGTTGCTCAGAGCGTCGTCCCAACAAGCCACGGTTGCGGGGTCCATCCCCAGTCAGGGCACATGCAAGAAGCAACCAATGAGGCATCACTAAGTGGAACAGCAAATCAGTGTTTTGCCCTCTCTCTTTCTCCTCCGCCTCCTCCTTCTTCTCTCTCTCTCTCAAATCAATCAATTAATCAATAAAAAATAAAATTAAAAAAAGAGTTGTGCACCCATCACCAGAACCCAGTGCCAGAGCATTTTCATCATTGCACAACGATCATCCAGAAAATTGTGTCTCCATTGTCTTCCAGAAACATTATCGTAGGGTTTGCCATGTTTCATTGTTATTGTTCGTGTCATTATGGTGCCTTTCCAGCAGGCTGTTAAACTGAGATCTGGGAGGGCGAGGAGCGTGCTTCACCCATCACTGCAGCACCGGGCCTGACTCAATGCCTGGGCGCAACACTGAGTTCATCCGGGAACACGGTTACCAGCAAGTTCTGGGAGGTTAGCCACGAGCTTTTGTGGCACTTCGGAAGTCTGCTTCACATCTGTTGCCCTCTCGGTTACCCTCCCATTATCAAGTTGTTTGGGACTGTTATCATCATCTTTACTTTAAAATTAGAAAGACACAGTATAGAGAAGTTAAATGACTCTCCAAAAGTTTCATAGGGAATGAAAGTCTAGGCTGTAAATAAAGTTTAGAACCCTGATGTTCAGTCATCAGCTCCCAAAAGCGATGCTGTGCTCTTTCCTGAGGCTGCTCCTGTAAGGTGTCAATTAATGAAGCAAGCTCATGCTTTCTCCTACTCTAAGGCAAATAGTCCTTAAGTAAAAGGAAAACTGACAAATTCTACATACAAGCCCAGAAGAAAGCCTACTGTTGTTTTAAACTTTCCCTTTAACCTAGAGGCAAAGCTAACAGAGAGAACGGTTCGTTTCCTTGTGTTTCCATTCCCTCCATCTGGAGAAAGAGCTCTTCCGTGACCTCTGCTCCTCGGACAACATATTCCAACAGAGGGAGCTTCCAGTGTTTTACAACTACCCACACATCACTATCACGCCTTCACTTCCTCCCTCTCCACTTAACCCAAAGACAAGTTTGGGCCTAATTCTGGTGCCAAATCATTGGACGGGCCTGGCTTTCCCCTAAGGTTATAGTAGGAGCTGGTAGGGTTTAAAAACCTGACGAGAGAGACTCAGTATTTTATCACACGCCTCCACATTCCATTAAGGAGGTCATACTTAAACATACCATATGAAGAAGAGAGCATACTTTTCAATGCTCGATTTGCTATATAGCTAGAGATCGTGACAGATGATTAAATGACAGCAACCATGCTTCCCCTCTGCACTCCCAAAAAAGATGTAGCATATCCAATTCACCTCAAAGGATACTTAAAAATAACTCTACATCTATAATACGGACCCAGAACTCACCTTACTCTAAATCTAGTGATTCATCTAAGAATTGAATGCTGATTGTGGCAAATTTTTGGCTTGCTTGTGCTTTTGGTAGCTTATGCAACATCTAAAGTAAAACAATGACAAAGAATGCACTGTGGAGTGCTTCTAAGATACATTTAGCTTGGAATAAGCATTTTTTTAAAAACATTTATTTAAAATAATAAATCCAAAACTGAAAAAAGCCCTGGCTGAGTAGCTCAGTTGGTTAGAGCATCGTCCTGATATACCAAAGTTTCAAGTTTGATCCCCTGACAGCACATACAAGAATCAACCAATGAATGCATTAAAAAGTGGAACAACAAATTGATGTTTCTCTTTCTCTCTCTCCCTTCCTCTCTTTCTCTAAAATCAATAAATAAAAATTTAAAAAAAGAACTGAAGAAAGAGTAGAAAATATTGAATATCTTCTATAGGCTGCTAAGATTTAGGCATAAATAGTAAAATGATAAAATTTTCATTTATAAAAATCAATTCAGGCAGACTAAGAATTTAAATATAAAAGGTAAAACTCAAAAGTTTTAGAAGAAAATATCTTTATGTCTCAGGAACAGGAAAGTGTTTCTTAAAGATGATGTAAAAAGTTTAGCCCATTAGGTAAACACTGATAATTGTATTACATTCTAATTAAGAACTTCTGATTATCAAAAGATAACATTAAAAAGAAGACAAGCCACAAAATGGAAGAAGAAACTTAATACTTATATAAAGAACAGAGAATTACTATTTAGAATATAAAAAAATCACTCCTAAAAAAACTAATCAGTAAGAGACAAAAAACCAATACAAAAGTGGGGGAAAAATTAAACAGGAATTTTGCAGAAAAGTAAATCTGAATTAGTAATAAACATATGAAACATTAAAACCTCATTCATAACCAGATAACTGCAAATTAAAACCAGGAGCCTATTTTATATACACCAGATTGACACAAATTTTAAAGTCTGACAAAACTAAATGCTGGCCAGATGTGGTAAAAGTGGAATCCTCAAAAACTTTTCTTAAAAGTATAAATTGATATAGCCATCTTGGAAGACAATTTGACATTATTTAGTGACATCAAAGCATAAATACTGTGAAATCAGCAATTCCACTTCTAAAGAAACTCTTGCATTTGCTATGTTAACTTGTACATGCCACAAGTGTTCATAGCAGCGTTGTCTGTAACAGTAAAAAACTGGAAACAATTTACCCATCAACAGGATAGAAAGTAAATTACAGTATATGCAGCAAAAAAAAGAATAAACCATAGCCAAATACACCAAGACAAATCTTACAAATATAATGTTGAGCAAAAAAAGCAAGGTGCAGAAAAATACATATAATATGAGACTGTTTAAAGTTCAAAACCATGCAAGCCCTGCCCAGGCAGCTCAGTTGGTTGGAATATGATCCTGATATGCTGAGGTTGTGGGTTTGAGCCCTGATCAGGACACACACAGGAATTAACCGAGTGCATAAATAAGGGGAACAACAAATAGATGTTTCTCTCTCTCTAAAAATCAATCAATCAATAAAAAATGTTTTCTAAAAGAACATACAAAATAAATGCAGATAGGGTAAAACTACAAGAAATATATGGGAATGATACACATTACATTTGGGATAGTGTTTTCCTTTGTGGGAGACAGAGGGAGGAACATGTTTTTAAAGGAGCCCATAGAGGTTTAGTACAGAGTTTTATTTAATTATCTTTTCTATCTTACGTATACACATGTGCCATTAGGTACCAGATAAATTTAGTTATTTTAAAATATTAAAATTTTATGTTTAAAGCTCTATTAGCTCTGAATTGAGAGACGTCATTCCAACGGAATGTGATAGGTTTAAATTAGAGTCATGGTTGTAGAGATAAAGGGTTAGGAGAAAATCTGTGAGATGTTGTGACCAAAGAAACTGCGAAATCGTATTTGATTGGATTTGGGTACAAAAAATTAAAAGAAGTCACACAATTTCAAATTTGGGAGGCCAAGAGAATTTGGGTGGCACTGAGGAAGCTGGCAATAGTTAACAGACTGGAAGTCGGCACTCAACATGCTGAAATTCAGCACTGACAGCTAAGCCAATGGAGAGATCCAGTAGGTTACGGGAAGGCCTGATGTGTGAGGTCACTGGTACAGGGGTCAAGGCTAAGCTTGAGTGGGAATGAGACACCTGAAGCAGGGAGCTCTCAAGGGCCTGTTGGGCTTGTTCTGGGAGCAGGAGCAACCGAGTGAGTAACAAACAGCAACAGCTGCATGACCTTCAGCTGGGGCACAGCGCAGCGTCTCCCTACCACTGTCCTCTACAGAAGCAAGGCAGTTCACACGAAAAGACAAAGAATGGCCGAAAGTGTATCTTTATTATTAATCAAAGAAATAAAATAAAATATTGGCCAAGACTTTAAAAAGAAAATGGAGTCGATAAAGTCAAGAAATAAATAATTTTATATTTCTCTGGTATAAACCTTCCTCGGGGCCACTCAGGTAAGATATCTGGAATCTTTTGAATTTATGTGCTCTCTGAGATAGCAGTTTCACTTCTGGGGAAATATCTTCATGATTTAGCTACAACTTATACAACCTAGTTTTGTGTTTTTTTAACTGAAAAATTTAAAGAAAAAAAAAAAGCTTGATTAAAGGAATAGTAGTAGCAAGTCCATACTGTGGAACATTCTGCAATCATTTTTAAATATTGTTAAATATAAATATGTCTTGACTTTGCAAGTTATTCAGCGTATATTCTTTTTTTTTTTTTAATATATCTTTATTGATTTCAGAGAGAGGAAGGGAGAGGGGGAGAGAGAGAGAGAAACATCAATGATGAGAGAATCATTGATGGGCTGCAGCCCGCAACCCCAGGCACGTGCCCTGACCGGGAATCGAACCCTGATCGCCTGGATCCTAGGTCAACGCTCAACTGCTGAGCCACGTCCAACTGGGCATCAGCGTATATTCTTAAGTGGGGAAAGAAGCAACAGAAATTAAAAAAAAAATTCATGTGAAGTAAATGATTCAAAAGAATACACGGCAAGATATTAGCCAGTTATTTTAGAAGCGATAGTATCTTTATTTTCTAATTTTTCAATCATAAATAAGCATATATTGCTTTTACAAGATAAAATAACACTAACGTTTACTTTTAGTTTTAAAAAATGTAATTTTTCTCAGGTTGATCAAAAATATGTTAAGAAAGAGGAAAAATACCAGGATAAAGAAGTTATATTGAGCAAAGCAGATCCTTGTATATTCCTGCCAAAAGTGGGTTAAATATCATTGGTGGCATCACACCATCCTACCCTAGAAGGAAAACTGAAGAACATAAGTCAGTATTTCACTGGAGAGGTGATTCCTGGAAGCAGTGGCAACACAGAGGTAGAGCAAGAAAGAAGGGGAAGAAAGCTAATGAAGCTCAGGTGCATCTTCATGCAGATCACCCATGTGGGCTCCATCCCCTGGGGAATTCTGGGGAACTGTGCAGAAGAGGTGCCCCAACTAGGTTGCTGTGATTTTTAGTCACCAGCTCCTTTCAGTCACTGGTGGAGCGCTGCTTGCAGGGAGAGGGAAGACGGCAAACTTCCCAGAACTTCTAGCCTCCCCTGCCTTTGGGTGGCGCAGGCAGATAGAAAAAAACCCTCAGGTAAAGAATTGCAGGTGCCTGCAGATGGAAGCCTGGGTGCCACCTGCACACTCCACCGCCCCGCTGCAGGAACACCCCTACTGACACAGCTGTAAAAGCCCTAATGCCCAGGCCTCTTGTGCTTCCCAGTACTGACTTTAAATGATTTTTCCCCCTTGAGGGCCCACATGATGCTGTGAAGGAATAAGCCTCCTCTGGAGCCGGTAGGGCGTGGGGATAAAAACAGGAAGGGAATTAAGAAGATGACAATTTGCTTCACCTGGTCTGTGCTGAACACTGTGTTAGGTGCTGCGAAAATGGGAAAAAAGTGTAACTCATAAATTCTGGTCCACAGAGCTTACAATATAAGAGAAGACTTATATATACATACAAAACAGTTAAGTGGCAATAAAGGATATATATAATTGTCAGAGTGATAAAGATAAAAATGCTGAGGAGAGAGGCATTTCTGTGTTTAAAAATAGGTCATACACCGAATCCTACACCACGCCAGAGGATTATATGACAGTTGAAAATGAGTGTTCTAGATGAGAAGCCCAGCATGAGCAAAAATGTACTAACAGGTGTGCCGATGTCTTTCCATTGCCTCCAGATTCCCCTTCGCCCGGCTCTATCCCGCTGTGTGCCAGGCAGGCTGACCTTTCCGGCGTACTTTTACAGCTGACCCTCACAAACAAGATTAACCAACTTCCTTGAACTCTGACTTCCAGCAACTGCCTTTGGCAGGCTGTCACTCGAGGTCAAAGGGAAGGAGAGGGAGTTTGGGGTATTTCTATCCCAGTTCCCTTCTTGCACGGTTACTGCAAGTTAGCTGCTTTTTTTTCTTTTTTTCTTATAAAGTTTTCTTGGGACATAGCCATGCCTGTTCTTTGTTTTTTTAAAATGTTTTTATTGATTTTTAGAGAGAAAGGAAGGGTGAGGGAGAGAGAGAAACATCGATGAGAGAGAAACATCGATTGGCTGCCTCCTCCACACCCCCTATTAGGGATCGAGCCTGCAACCCCAGCACGTACCCTGACTAGGAATCAAACCAGCGACCTCTTGGTGCATGGACGGACACTCGACCACTGAGCCATGCCGGCCAGGCTATCTGCTTTTTTTGGTCAAGGTTTTATTACAGCCAGCAGGCCTCTCCTCACAGCTTTCTTTCCTCGCCAGGTCTGGTAACTGCTCTCTTACTAGCCCAGGTGTACTGCACTGTTCCTTGCAGTGCTTCCTAGAACTTGTCCACACCTTTGTTGAATTCTCCTCAAATTGCTCCTTAAATGTACCAGGAGTTTTCCATCTACAGCCAGAATGACAGGGTGGGAATGGGCTCCACAAGAGGAGAGGAGACCGAAATGTTTGGCGGAGTTTGAGGAAAGCGCTCATGCAGAGAAGCAGAGGCAGGTAAGATGGACAGTGCTTTTTATTTTTTTTTCTAAAAAAATATTTTTTTGTCCAGATTTGAGGACAATATTCAAAATGAAGTTGAGATTCTTAACTGACACGTAAATTGCCAAAGAGCGGGTAGCAAAGGTGATTACATATCTTCTGTCGTGAGCGTTTTTGGGCCTCCCCTGTTGTTAAGTAAAGGGCGAGTGTTTGTGTGGGACCTCCAGCAGGTAGGCACATAGTCAATTACCGTCGGGGTTTCTATGATTCCAGTCTCAGCTGCTGAAAGAGTAGCAGCTGAAACCTTCCAAAGAAGCTGAACAACAGGCTGCTCTATTCTATAAGCCAATTTTGCCTCCGAGGAAATCAACTGAAAGTTTTTCTTACTAGTTCTACTTCCTTGAAAAAAGGAATGCAATTAATTAAAACAATTTCTCTTTTTTTCTAAAACAACTTCTCCTTTTCAATGCTAGCTTATAAACCCCCAAAGAGACTCACTCACAAAGAGGATCTGAACATTTGAGCTTCTTCCTGCACCATTCGTGCGTGGTGCCTGAGTTCCAGATTGTGCTGACAGGACAGACAGCAACCACTTAGCTAAAAGAATTACATCATCTTCAATAGGTTGCAACACCATAACCTCAAAGTATTGTCTTTAAGTTTCTGTGCAAACACGTCAAGGCCTAGTCAAGTAAATTCACATACCTTCTCTGACACTTCCCTGGTTGTTGGTGCACAAAGACTCAGCGAAACGTCCTAGGACTGAAAATCTACCTCCATGACTGGAGGGCAGGGAAAGGCGGAAGATAGAGGCTGGCCACTCCAACGCGGTAATCAGTTGAGTTTATCATGGGAAACTTATATATAAGGCTTGTCTTGGGTGGCTGCAAGATGAAATAGATCCCTGAAATGCTTAAGAGGCACCAGAGAATTACATAGGGTAAAGGTGGGGGATAGTCTCGGGTACTAGTACAATGAATGTCACCAGGTATAGGAAATTACATGCTTGACCAGGTCAGGACAATGGCCTGTTCCGGGATCCAGCTGGGAGCAGGAAGCATGGAAAGGGTTTGTCTCAGAATGGACATCGATTTTTATCAGTCAGTCTCTGAGGTGGTTTTCTGTAAGCACTCCCAACCTCTGATTTGGCCCTAGTGCAGCTAGCTTGGTAGGACGGCAGTCCTGTCATGGAACAGTCTCTCCTTCACGCTTGTTTCTCTCTTTCAATCAGTGATTTTCATCTGCTGATCTCTTCTTGGCTCCTGACTGGCATGCTTTCTTTCTCCACTGACCCAGTGAAAGAGCAGTCCTAAATTGCTAATTAATAAGAAAGCCTGCAAGCCAGGGCAGGCCACTGTGCCAGTTCTAAATTTTGGAAGCAGCACATTTTGTTTATCAGAGACAAATATTATCCTTTGGCAACTCTAAATCCTAACCCCTCAAGGCCTGTAGTGAGACTGTTTTGCTGGTTCAATGCTTATCAGGTACTCAGTCGTCTTGTGTCATTCTTCCACCAACCTATAGATCACTTCTACCTTCAAATAACCTCATAATTTTCAATGAAAAGAAGACTGGAAACTCTGTAGACTTAGAAAAGAGGTTTTTATTTGGGCCCATCTGAGGACATTGCTCAAGAGCAGAGTTCCAAGAAGACTTGAAATAGTGCCCTAAGTTTAGGAGAGTGAGGGGATGTTTATATAGGGAGGAAGACAAAGAAAATACAACTATGCATCAGCAGTTTTAGTTAGTTACATTCAAAGATTAACAGTTTTACATCAGGTGGAGGGAATATACAGATAAGGAGAGGTCATCAAGCACCTGGAGGCAGGAGTGTGGGAGGGGTCTGGTAACAATTATTTTTACATTTTTATCAGGCTGTGTAAAGAACAGTCACTGTCTTCCATAATTATTTATCTTTTTTTTTTTTTTTTTGGAACTGTTAGCTAGCCCCACTGAAGGCCGTGGTTAGGAATTTATTGTGTTCCCTTGTTACTGATCAAGTTGGAGCAGCAGCTTAGACACCCTTTCCTTTCTCATAGTCCAAGACAACTGCTAAGATTTAAGTCATTACTTCCAAAAAGAAATAAGAAAGATGAGAGAGCTACCTCCCAGCTGAATCAATTCCTTTAGGCAGCCATGGCCAAAGTCCATGCAACACTGTACTTATATCTCATGGATAGAACTGAGTCTGTCAGGGAAGATGAAAAATAATCTGTTATCTGGGTACATAGTCACCCTCCTCAAAAACTGGGGTTGTTTTATTATTACTGAAGAAGCAAGAAGATACTGTTTAAGCAGCTAGCAGTATCTGCCATGCTGCTTTTTAAAAATTATTATTAAAAAAATAAACTTTTCGGAGGTAGATTCCATTATGAGAACATGAAGATGATATCAGAAAGCTAAAGTAATATAGATTAACATCTTAATGAAACATCATACATTTATAATACATATTGGAAGTGAAACACGACTGCATTTGTTTCACTGTGCCAGTTTCTACCACATGTATGGATACAATTTTGCTCAGAAGTGTGTTGCACATATTTCAAATGGAGATTGGAAAACAAAGTTTCTCTCCATGTGTTTTATTGATGACTAAAGTCCTAACACTTCTGGAGTGTGATAGGGATGGAGACATTGCTCTCATCCTGTCATTTCACATACTGCTCTAGAGAGAATTCCACAGATCCCCACCTGTGCAGCAGGAAAGCTCAACCACATCTAGGCAAGTTCATGGGAAATGGAAAGTGATTTGACTTGGGCAAGGTGGAACAGCAAAATGTTAAAAATGAAAAAACAACAACCACCTCAGATTAAATGATAAATTAAAAAAACTCACCAACACAAGTAATTTTCAAAAGAATTTCGTGTGCAAACGGAACTAGCAGTGGCCATAGGCTAAGGATACCTTCTCTTTTAGTTCCACCCACCCACCCAACCCCAAACAAGAACAATATACCAGTTATGGAAACATACCCTCAAGTTTTGTCCTTTAGCCCATAGCTGCACCCCCTCTCCTTCCACTCAGATTTTAAACTTAAATTCTGTCTTGTATAGATATTCTGGAGAGAACTAGCCATCGTTTTTTGGAAGCAGAGTTGAATAGTTGCAACACAGATCTTATGGTCCTCAAACCTAAAATACTTAGTATCTAGTCCTTTACAGAAAATATTTGCTGAGTCCTTCTTTATTGCATAAAGTTAACATGCATTCATTTATTATTTATTTATTAAACAGCTATTATATTTATTAAACAGCTATTATATATTAAGTGCTGTGCTCCTACTTTCTATTTAAGAAGCTCTCAGACAAATGAAAGAGTAGATAACTAATTAAAATGTTTACTGATAAGTGCTACCTTAGGGGCAAAAATAGTTTGCATATAGCATATATAGGAGGCATTAACCCAGAATAGAGGGGCATTGTAACCTGGGAAGACTTCCTGATGAAAACAGTATCCAAGTTGATATTGGATACTGAGGAGGAGTTAGCCACGCAAAGAGGGAGCAGGCACAGCGATTACCAAGGCCCAGAGAGAGATTAGGGAAATTCAAATATTTCAGAGGTGAGAGTGAAAAAAGGTCATCAAGGAAAAGTTTAGAGATATTTATGTCAGGTTGTTAGCGAGGGCAGTGGATGAAAGAACTGTCCTAAACTAACTAAAATAGCATAAGCTGGGCTGCTGGACCAAGGCCAGAAAATAGTTTGTAGTGGAGCAGAAGGCAGGAAGTGATTGTTGTTAAGGGAAGCTGAAGCCTCACACTGAAGGGTGGCTGTAGAGGACCCAGATAAGACAGGAGAGGAATGGGAAGAAAGGTTAGCTGCGGGCCAGTGACTGACCTGGACAGGACTCTGACCTGGACAGGAGGGGTGGACTTGCTGGTGGTGTTGAGGCTCTTTAAGGAAGCTTTCACAGACTGGCAGCTGCCCAGAGGACTGCCCTCTAGTTGCAAGCTTTGCCTCCGCTGCAAATCAAGGTAAAATTGTCCTCTTTATTAATCTTTCCAAATCTCTCTGCAGGCCACATCTGAAATTCTTTTGGAGATTATAAAGCCTTTTATTCCAGGATTAGGGATAAAGATTTAAAATGCAAATATCAATTGAGGTTAAAACAGTGCAATTTATTTTGGACCAAAGTCCATCAGACAATGAGGCAACAGATATCAGTCAGATCCTTTCCAGTTTTAATTTATGGGATTTTAGGGAAGAGCAGTCGTGTTTAATGAAAGATCCTTACTTATGAAGGGCCTGTGCTGCTCATTCTCCAACAGAGCCAGAGAGCAATGAGTAAAAGCGAAGAAGATACTCTTTGTTAAATTTAGAAAAGGTGTGTTTTTTTCTTTCAGCTGAGATTGTAGGAGAGAAAAAAGTTTTCTTTGACCCTCCTAAGGTTCCTGGCTGGATCTGAAATTTAAACTGACAAAGACAGATTAGCAGGATGAAATCATACAAGTTTTATTGAATTTTTACATGTACATGGGAGCCTTCTACAAGAGAATGAAGACCCAAAGAAGTGATGGGAGCAGGAAGCTTTTATACAAAGAAACAAATTTGTGATGAATTGACAGGACAGAGGGGTATGGGCTAGGGGTAGTAAACGGTGAAGTATCTAGGAAGACAAGGGTCAGTTTAACAAGGTTTGTTTATATGGCCTTTTCAGCCCTAAATTCCCTCTCTGGTGATAAGAATGTCTTTTTTCCTACTGGTACAGGGAGAGCACCTTTTACATAGGGGTCTTACGACCTATTTGGGCAAAGGTGGAGGAGTGGGGGAGGGGGGGAAGGAGGGAGAGTGACATTCCTCTTTCTGTTATCAAATTCCTTCCGCTTAATATATTCAATGTGCCCAGCTGCCTTATTTTGGGATAGCATGTCCTGAACCACATCAAGGTATAGCTTGTTTTGTGAGATATATATTTTAAAAAGTAATTATTTGAGAGCATTGTTGTGGATATATCATTTTTTAGGGAAGGACTTTTCCCTCCAGTTTGTCATTTGCTTTGAGAATTTCATTTAATTTTCAGAATTTTTGCCTGCCCCCCCATCCCAAAAAATAGCTCTCCATTGCTGTACTTTATATGTTCCCCCTCCCCTGCCACCCTATGCATATCTTCTTATTTCTCATAATCTGCTTAGTTCTCTGTCTCCTCTACTAGATCTTAAATCTCTATCAGTGCAGGGATTTCAGTTTTGTTCACTATGTATTTCCCTGTTCCCAGCTCAGGGTCTGGCATATAGTAGATACTCAATAAATATTCCTGAATAAATAAATAATAATACGGAAACATTGTGTATATTTCTTCAATGTAGTTAGTAACTACAAGCATTCTATTGTTTGCATTTGTCAATTAGCAGAGAAAAAGATCTGCTCCATAAACATTTTTTAGGAAACAATGCATACCTGACTAAAAAAAAAGTTCAGGTTATTAAAAAAAAAAAATTCTATTAGAACACGGTCTTATTAAATATACATTGTATTACATCATGCTTCCAAATTTTACACTTTTTGTGTGCACACTTTAAAACCAGTCTTGCTCTATTTTTCCCAAGGGTATTTGCATGAAATTTGCAAAATATGCTCTGAAGAGAAATATTTTGAAATATTAAGAATTGTTTCTATTTCTGCTATGTAAAACAAAGTGACTTTCTAGAAATGAAATTTCAAATGCAAGTAGTCATTTTGGGTTTTTACATAATATGCTAATGTAAAAATAAAAGCTCTTTTCTAGCATAATGCAACATCTGTTAACATTCAGAAAGGTACCTAGGGTTGCATTTATTCTGAAATAGATTCCCACGGTTGTAGAAGCCTGAGGTTGCTCTAACAAAAGACACATTTAGGGGAACATCCTTCGTTTAAAATTTTTTCTTTGCTTTCTCTTAATCTCTACCCTCCGACACTCCATCACTTTATTGAAAAGCTGGTTTACTTCAACATCTTTTTTACTTGCAATGGCTTTTAGCAGAGAATTCTTAGGGCAATACACTGCTTCCTTGTAAGCTGTGGGTATTTATAAACGCGCTGTCTGGTATACCCTTTGCAGAGCACGCGGAGAAAATGATACAGGAATAAAAGTAGAAGCCTTTCTTCCTATTTTTTTTTTTTTTTAAGACATAAACCCTAAGAACACCGCGCGCATGAGGCAACTTGGTTGGATATGAAAACCACCTAACTTTTGCAGGGCCAGTGAAATGCAGACGCTCCGGCGGTATTTACATAAGCGCCCCATCCAAACACGCGTTTCGAGGGCTGGGCTAGGCCCCGGCGGGCCCGACCGCCGCGGGACTGCAGCGCGCGCTCCCCCGGGGCGCCCGCGGCCCGGGAGTCGGCGGGGGCGGCGGGGACGCGGGGGCGGCCGCCCGGGGGAGGGAGCCGTAAACCACACTTCCCAGAGTGCAGCGCGCAGGCCGGGGGCGTGCTCCTCGCCCCGCCCCTGAGGCGCCGCTCCGGGGGGCTGAGCGCCGGGGACGGCGCGCGTCGGGCGGGCGGTGCGGCGCTCGCGCGGGGCCGGCGCTCGCAGCCGCGGAGGTCTGGTCGCTGCAGTGTCGGCGCGGCCAGAAGGAAGCGAGCGGGCGGACGAGCGGAGGACCGAGGTAACTGGGCGCTCCCTCCTCAGCGCTCCCGGCGCCTTTGTGCGGTAGCCCGCGCTCGCGCGAAGCCCTCTCACCCCCGCTGCAGAGCTGAAAGCCGGCGCCGGGAAACTCCAGCCCTGCGAGCAGGAGCCCCAACTCCACAGCCGGGGGGCTGGGCCCCTTTAAGCGCGGCACGGTTTCTGTCGCCCTCCTTGGCGGGAGGAGCAGGGTCGCGTTCCCCGAAGGGAACCCGAGCCTCTGGCTCTGTCGGTGTCGTCGGCCACCTGCCGCGCTCCTGGAGAGCCGGGCAGGTGCTTGCGGGGTCCAGTATTTGAGCAGCGCGGCTGGCGCGGGGTCGGGAAGGAGGGGGTCGGGGCCGGGGGGGTGGGGCACGAGACGCCCCTGGGAACCCTGGCTGTGGGGGCGGGGCGGGTGGGCCGTCTCCCGGCCCCGCACACCCAGGACTCGCAGCCGGCTGCGGGGCTTAGCCGCCTGGCCCGGGCCAGCTCAGGGGGCACGTTTCCTGGCCCGGGCTTGCGGGCACTGGGATGGGGGCTATTAGTCGCCCCTCGCGGACATGCCCCTCGCGTCCTCATTGCTGGTATCCGGGGCTTCTGCCCGCAACAAGTGTCCCTCTCTCGGGACTGCGGAGACCCGGTGGCGCGGTGCCTCCTGCTGCGACCCCAGAAACCGCAGCCTTTCTCAGCGCGCAGCCGCTCTCCTCGTTCCCCTGCGCCCTGGGCTTCGCTGGCTTGCTGGTCTCCCGAGGGTGACTTGTCTACATAGTTGGAGTGTCCTAGCCTGGGGCTCGCCCTTTACTGGACTCGCATGCTCCCGGGCGCCTGGGTTTGAAAAGCTTTTTATATCTTCCCCCACTGGGCAGTGTTTAATCAGATGACTTTTCGTAGAAAATTGAACCTTTCTCATTCTTTTTAATGAAAGCATAAGGGCGCCGGACCCTTTCCCCCTATGCTAATGTGGAGGCTAAGAAAGTGTTACTACTTTTTCTCCCACCTTTTTAAGTTCTTCTGGCCGGGCTGCTCTTCAAATTAACAGAGAGGTTAACAGGAGAAAAGCCACAATTTTTAATGTGTACGCACGAGGACTTCACGTAAGCAGAAACATTCCAGAGATAGTGAGGCAGCATTGAGTATGTAAGACATTTTGGATACAGGAAAAAAAGAAGGTGGGGAATGGGCGATTTACAGGTGGTTGAAGAGCAGAACGTACTCGGCTGGAAAGACCTTGCTAAGCAACTCAAACAATGCAACCCCGGGGGGTAGATAACAGGCGTCTGCCTGAAGCCCTGCTTACCATACATAATTCAAGTTAGGTTAAGGTGACCTCTTAAGATAATGTCTTCCCGAAGCAGGTTTGTCTGTCCAAATGTCTTGGGCAGGAAAGGGGGGAGGGCCAAATGTTCGTCTTGTGTCTTGTTTCTTAATAAACAGCTTAAAATCAACATCCTCAAAAGGTAGCTTCAGGGGGCCAAAACTTTGGTTCCCTTCACTGATGGTACCACTTTGGAAGAATTCTTTGGGAAAAGGTTTTTGGAAGAACTTGGACTGAGAAGTATTTTATATTTTATCTGCTGGTTGCACCTTTTCTTTCTTCCTTTCTTTTCTTTCTTTTTTTTTGCATTGCTTTTGTCAGCGTAAGAAACATTCAAACCTGTAGAGAATTTTTGTGAATTTAGTTGAACCATAATGATCACGGTTGCCCGGAAGCAAAATCTCAACGGATTGAAAATTGAACCTTTCTCATTATTCAGATTGAGAAAATGCTTTGGAAAATGACAGTTTTACTGTCTGTTTATAGATCAGAATCAAAGGGGAAGACTTAAACAGGTTACATGAAATTCATTGGTGATAGATTAGGGAGGTGGGAGAAAAGCAAAATGGGGGGTGGGGGAGAGGTCTCTGGGATTAGATAAAAAAAAGTAAAAGGAATAGACGCTTTGACACAGGTGGATGTAGGATAGTTAACATGATAACAGCAATGGGGATTTGCAGTCTCTGCTCTGGTGTGGTGGCTGTGCTTTGAAGGGTCCAGAAAAAAGGAAATTTTGATATTCCAAAAGCATATTATCACGCATGTTCTTGTAGTTGCAGTAAAGACAACAGACAGGCTCAGTTAAGGTGAAGATGACCTTTGTTAGGGAAAAATGCTGCCCCAGGACTTGACTACCCACCATGAACTGCTTTTAGTTAGAAAGTTTTAATTTCAGACCATCCTGTGTGGTTATTTTCCGTCTCTGAGTTTGCAAGGCTGCCCCCCCCCATCCCCCCGCCAGCTTGTCAGGTTTAATATGTGGTGCATGCCCCCCGCTGTTTTCTTTCGTCCACACTTTCCTCGTGTGTAAATTGGTAATTGCTAAGCTCTTGGTGTTCTTCATTCTCACACTGTGAGAAAATCCTCTTCGTCTATCTCACTCTTGTCTTAACCCTGCCAGAGAGTACACTTGGATGAGCAGGGGACCTCTGCCTGGTGGTTGTTGCTTTTCTTCTTTTTACTGCCACCCCTATTAGTTCAGTCAACCCTTGACCCACTTCAAACTTTTAGTCACTTTATAGATTGCCTTTAAGATACCAAGTAGTATTAAGATAAATATAAGAAGAAATTTCAGGATACTGTACCTCAACTATTGCATTTAGCTTTGAGACAGGCCAGTAAGCCAAGGCAAGTGGAATAGGGAAACAGACAGATAGTTAAGTAGCCAACCAGTTTACAGCCATCTAGTAAATTGCAAAAGCCTGTGCTCTGTAACCTAGGACGCTTCTCTCCAACCAGAGGGTAAATAGCTTAAATGACCCTACTCAGAGGGAGAGCGAGCAGAAATCCAATTAGTGCCATTTGTGTCAACCACACCTAAGGAATGATGGAATTAAAGGAATAAATCTCATTTTGGCACATCTGCATAAAACTAATAAATATTCTATTGAGATCCTCTCCTAGACCTCCCCTAAACTCCCAGCCTTTAAAAACCTTCAAAATGAAGGTCCCAGGGTATACTCTCTCTCCAGGGAGCACACCCTTGCTAATCCCCTGGACCTGTCTTCAAAGCCCCCTTTTCTCTGATTTCTCCATGAGCCAAAGCAGCCCTGCGTAGGCTCTCCAGTTGCTTCTTATCCTAAGCCCTTGTTTCACTGTCTCCAGCTTTAATAAACATACTCTCAGAATCTCCTGGACTTGTGTTATGAAATCTTTCTGCATGAAGTCAAGAAACAATACACTACTAGCTGGCCCTAGGCAGACCTGCTCTGGCTGGTCCTCTTTCTGGTAACAGCTTCATCATATTAACATGTAAAGCTACTAACTCATTTATTATTTTATAAAATTACTATTATTGTCTTTTAAGATGTTATATTCTATAATAATTGCATGTTCTGTATCCTGGCAGGAAACTTAATTCACAGTGAGTGTAATTAAGAAAAAACAGTATTTCTTTACTTTAAGAAGAAAGTGAGGTAGGTAAAATTTGACACTGCCACCCTCTTTTCAAAATAAAGTTTATATTTAGAGCAGTTTTAGGATCATAGTAAAATTGAGTTGGAAGGTACAGAGATTTCTCATATATTTTCTGTTCCCATAAGCACTCTGTTCTGCCCCATATATGGTCATTCTCCCCAACTATCAAAATCCCCACAGTGGAATGGTAAATTTGTGGTAACTGATGAATCTACATTGATACATTATCACTCAAAGTACAGAGTTTACATTACAGTTCACTCCTTGGTCTTGTACATTCTTTTTAAAAAAATATGTTTTTCTTGATTTCTGGGGGTGGGGAGAGAGAGAGACATCAATGTGACAGCAGAACATTAATTGGCTGCCTCCTGCACACCCCCTACTGAGGATCGAGCCTACAACCTGGACATGTGCCCTGACCCAGAGTCAAACTGGCATCCTCCTGGTGCATGGGATGGTGCTCAATCAACTGAGCCACGCCACCTGGCAGTGTTGTACAATGGGTTTAGATAAATGACTCCTTTAAAAAAAAAAATCAAGAACTTTTAAGAGTTGTAGAGAACTGATATGGATATTGTCATTTTTAGAAGATTAAAGAGAATATTGTAAACATCCTAAAAATTAATTTTAAATAGCTTTTCTGTTTTAAAAAATTGGATGTTTAAGCTTTGGTTCTTATATTTGAACTGTCATCAGTTATTTGTTTTTGTATATTAAGAACTGAAGAGACTCAACTTGCTGGCTGTGTGACCATGGTGAGTTATTTTCTGAACCTCTTTCTTAGAAATAAAAAGGGGGTCAAATTTTTTTACTATGTGAAATAATTTTATAAATAGTAAGCACTATAGTATTCATTGATATCATTAATAACCTACTGTTTTTTAAAATGCTGCCAGTGTAGTTTATTTTTTGGTAAATGTGGCTTATGTAAATACTGTCAAACCTTTTTTTTAAGGGGTGGTTGTACAAGAGAGTTCATTGTCTGGTCATGCATAATTCTTGTGAGTCAGAGGTAAAACTGGAAGAGAGTCAAGGGACCTTGGGAAAATTTATACTTTGTCTTGCTGGTTCTTCTTTATCTTCTTTTTTTGTGTGTGTGTGTCCATATATAAAAGTTTATTGGAACACAGTTATGCTCATTTATTTACATATTGTTTATGGCCAATTTGCATAAACACTAGAGTTAAGTCGCTGAGACAGAGACATCTACCTTGACAGCCTAAGATATTTATTTGTCTGGCTCTTTTGAGAAAAGGTTTGCTGACCTCTGCTGTTGAACATTATAAAGAAGAAATTTCATACCTTCAGTGAGATGGCAAGATTGCGTCTCCCAGGAATCTTTCCACATAAAAATCTCCAACAGTTAGAAGTTAATAATCTATGAAACCTTTTTACTGTTTTCAACAATAGCAGTCACCTACACATACACACCACCCACCCACCCACGCACCTTTCAGTCTTCAAAACCAGACCTGGTTGAACCATAGTTTTTCTAGTCTTGTGGGCTGGGGTCCCATGTTCCCAGTAACCACATTATATGATATTTCTGCCACTCTCTGTATAGTCAGGGCTTTGACACAGGCTGCGCCCATTCTCCAACAGTCAGTATCACATCTTTTCTAAGTTATGGGTGAAAAGATATAATCATTCTATTTATAGAACTATATAAACAGTGGAAGGGAGGGTGGAACTATACTGCACTATATTCTGTACAAGGTCATTAATGCTTCAAAATAGTTGGAAAGCAAACTTCAACCAATATACTTGATATCTAGAACCCATGGACTGATTAATAAGTTAAAAAATGACCCATTTTACAATGTGATGAATCATAAAAGCACTTAAATATAGTAGTATCACCATATTGAGTGAGAGTACATTGCTGTACAGAATTATGTCATCTCACTGGTTCTTAACCTGACCTGTGGGTGTGCCCATAAATGGTCTTCCAAGAGTATGAACTCTGTGTATATGTGTACAATAGTTTTCTGGGAAGAAGACTTATAGCTTTCAACATGTTCGAAAGGGGTTCATGACCATCCTCCCCCCAGCTTCAGTTATCTAGGCAGGTTTTTTTTTGTGTGTGTGTTTGTTTTATTAGATATTTTGCAGATATTTTTTAACATAGTTTTTAAAAATTTTTAATTTATTTTTAATCCTCATCTAAGGATATTTTTTTCCGTTGGTTTTCAGAGAGAGTGGAAGTAGGGGGGAGAGAGAGAGAGAGAGAGAGAAACGTCAATGTGAGAGAGACACATGGACTGGTTACCTCCTGCACGCATTCCAACCAGGGCCGGGGATAGAGACTTGGGCAACCTCGGTATATTCCTTTGACTGGTATCGAACCCGGGACCCTTCAGTCATTGGGCCGACACTCTAACCACTGAGCCAAACCGGCTAGGGTCACTATAGCTTTTTGAGAAAAGAAAGTGAAACAGGTAATTTTTGAAGCACCATCAGTGCCTGTTTTCTACCAGAATTAGAGATTGATACAATATGTTCATATGAATAACAGTGCTGCTTCTTAGACCTGGAGATGACCCCGCTGATTTATCCATTATCATTAGGCAGACACTGTCCACTCCTCCCCTCCCCAGGCTTGATGCGTAATAGAATGCATGGCAAAGAATGACACCCTAATACAGTCCAGCATGTTAGAATATTATTTTGAAATGCTGTAAGATAATTTGGTTTGTTCTAAAAGTTGGATGTTTTTTCTTTTGTCAACAAAACACCAAATGCTAAAGAAATTTAAGTATTTTATCTTCCAGACTAGATGATATTTACATAGTATATGTGTTGTATGTCTTATATAGCACAGAGTGGAAAGTTATACTAAACCCTAATTGATCATTTTGACTTTCAGTATTGCTGGTTAGAAAAGAATTTACAATCTTATGTAAATTAGACTATAATTTGTAATTTGAATTTAGAACATTTAAAATTAATCTTATTTGCATTTGGGGAGTTTCAGAATTAGGTTACAGTTCTAAGGTTGAGTTCTTATAATAAGAGTTGGAAGTAAGCTGTATCACACTGCCCTGTTTTCCTTGTAACTGATAGGTTGCTGGGCTATAAGGCTTTCTAATGTGAAACCAGCTTCTGTTTCTGGGTCAGTTACCAGTAGCATTCACAAGGTCTGAAGAGTGTGAAGTGGATCAAGTGATGTTATAGAAGCTTATGAATGAATCTGACCATCAGAGTAATGTCATTTTGTCTTTTTCCTTGGATCTTTTTTTCTTTTTCCCTTTGGTATTGGTGAGTTTTTTCATTTGAAATCTAAATGCTTCTCAAAGTTCAAGGTTCTAAATCAATACTTGGGGATTTATAGTAACAGAACTGTTTTTCTCTCTCTAGATTTGTTCTTTACAAAAATAGTATGACAGGTCTACATAGATCTCAAAGATTAATTAGAGGTGAATGCCAGCATTTGCAAAGTACTTTATGTATGAAAGATAAGTCAGGGTGCTGCATTTTTAGTGCATAGCATTGTTTATTTCTTTAATAGTGAAAGTCTGAGTTAAAATAATTGGATATGGAAAGCAAAGAGGAATCATTTTAGCAAAAAGTTTACCTGTGGGAATACTATCATTTTAAGAAGATCAGTGATTTTGTGTGTATTCTCTTACTCTTGAGCTTTTAAAAATTCAAAAACATTTTTTGTATGGGCAGAATTTTATACCTGTATTTTAGTTCTCATAATTTATACAGAGATATAATTAATGCCATCTTTGTAACAAGAATTTTGACTTTGTAGTCAGGCAAGCCTATGTTGAGTCCTAGGCATTGCCACTTAATAGCTGTGTGACCTTGGGTAGGTTTCTTAACTTCTCTGAGCCTCATCTCTATTCCTATATGAAAATGTAGTAATGATACTGTTTTGGGTTGTCCTGAGGATTGAAACGAATAAATGTGAAGTATCTAACTGAAATAATAGCAGTTTACTTATATATAAGTTTATGTGCCAGACAATTTACTAACTCATTTAATCCTTATAACAATCCTATGAAGTTGGTACTGCTCTTTTCATTTTTATAGATGAAGAAACTGAGGTTAATGAAAGGTTATGTAACTTAACCAAGGTCATATAGCTAGTAAGTTGATAAAGCATTCAGGCATTCAACTAATGCTGACTGGTTTCATTTAAAAAAAATGTTGATTGGAGGATTGTGTTTCTGATCAATGACTCAAGATTTCTTAATTTATAAAAGTATTAATGTCCGTTTATTGAATGCTTGCCATGTACTAGATATAGGGTTAAGTACTTTTTATATATTACCTCATTTAACCTTTACAACAGCCTTACAAAAAAGCTGAGACTTTTTTTTTTAATCTTTACCTGGAGGATATTTTTTTCATTGCTTTTCAGAGAGAGTGAAAGGGAGAGAGAGAGCAAGAGAGAGAAACATCGATGTGAGAGAGACACATCGATTGGTTGCCTCCTGCACACGCCCCGATCGGGGCCAGAGGTGGAGCCTGCAACCGAGGCATATGTCCTTGGCTGGTATTGAACCCAGGACTCTTCAGACTGCAGGCCGATGCTCTAACCACTGAGCCAAACTGGCTAGAGCTGAGACTCACTTTTTCAAGTGACTTGCCCAAGGGCACTCAGCTAATAGGCAATCCCCAAACTATCTGACTCTCAAGTCTGCTACTACTAGTTTATGTACCTTGTATTAGATACGGTTAACACGTCTCTAAAGAGCAAGGCAACACCTTAAGTAATTTTAAATAGAAAAAAAAGTACTCCTAGTTTAGACCCTGAAGTAAACAGAGATTACCTAAAACTAAGATCTCATAGGCAAAACCCAGCTTGCTGCTGGTTTTGTAAAATAAAGTTTTATTGGAACACAGCCACACGCATTACTTTAGATATGTCTGTGGCTGCTTTCCTGCTACAGTGTCATAGTTGAGTACAGTTGACAGGGGTGAGAGGTAGAGGCACAGACTTCCCTGAAGTGGAAAATCTGCGTTTAACTACTGTGTGGATGCATATGCAGGTTCCCATCCATGGAGTTATGGAGTTGACCTTTGAACCATATAGATTTAATCCAGATCAATTGAAAATAAAATCCTCCCTTAAATGGAGTATTTCAAAACCCGTGTTGTTCAAGGGTCAACTGTAGTGACAGAGTCCAGATGGCCCACAAAGCCTAAAGTACTTACTATCTGGCCCTTTACAGAAAAAGATTGCTGACTCCTGTCCTGGACCACCTCTGTTCTTTTATAAATGAAGAAACTGAGACTTGGAGAGATTCATTTCCCTATTATGTAATTAGTTAAATTCTAATTCCCCTGTTACCTAACTAAACTGTTGCTTCTGCTATACCATGCTAACTTGTACGTTCTATAAAATCCACAAGTGTACCTACCATATGATCATTATATGAGACTTTAAAGTATCATAAAATGTTTATGATATATAGTCATGTGCCACTGAATGTCCTGGATACATTCTGAAAAATGCATCCTTAGGCATATTTGTCCTAGTGTGAACATCATAGAATGACTTTAACTGCCTGGCCAATGTGACTCAGTGGTTGAGTGTTGACCCATGAACCAACAGATCACTGGTTCGAGGGCTCAATCCCCCCCAATAGGGGCGTGCAGGAGGCAGCCAGTGGATATTTCTCTCTCACACTGATGTTTCAGAAATCTCTATCCCTCTCCCTTTCTCTCTCTCTAAGATCAATAAAAATATATTTTAAAAAAGAAAGAATATATAACCTAGTTAAAATTGACATGCTATTCATAATAACAGTAAACACTTAATCATTTCTCTTTCCTTACAATTTGAAGAGCTTTGGGAATATACATTGTATGGCCCATGCCTTAAAGTTTTGTGGTCCACTTTAAACTTATGTCTCCTTATTTTCTTCCACAAATTTCTCTGTAATAAAGAGGCTTTTGGAATCATTTCATTAATTGATTACAAAACAGCAATTGCAGTTGGAAAACTATCACATATACATATTTCCAAAATATGTATATGTGATAGGTGTGCAGTGGTATTTCATTCTGATTTTAATTTTCATTTCCCTAATGGTGATTTTGTTGCACATCTTTTGTGTGCTGTTTGCTATTTGTATATCTCCACTGTTGAAATGTCTTAAGTCTTTCACCCATAATTAATTTAGTAGTTGTTTTCTTACTGCTGAGTTTTGAAAGTTCTTTATACAAGGATGGGCAGTAGTAGGTTTACAGCTCATATGGAAAGTAATACAATAATAAATAGTAATAGAAGAATAAACTCTGTTTTGAGTACTCACAAGTATAAACCTACTTTTGCCCACCCCTGTATATTTGGGATACAAGTCTTTTGTCAGATGTTTTACTTGCAAACATTTTCTCCTAGTCTGTAGCTTATCTTTTTATTCTTTTACAGTATCTTTTTCTTAGCAAAGCTTTAAATTTTGATAAAGTCCATTTTATCAATTTTTTAATTTTAATGTAGCTAAGAATTCTTTTCTAAGAACTAGTGGCCTAACCTCAGTCATGAAGTTTTTCTCCTATGTTTTCTTCTAAAAGTTTTACACACACACCCACACACATGAGTGTGTGGGTGTGTGGGGGTGTATGTGTGTGTGTGTGTGTGTGTGTGTGTATATATATATATATATATATATATATATATATGCAGTCTCTGATCCATTGTATATGGATGTCCAATTGCTTCACCATCATTTTTTAAAAGACTATCTTTTCTCCATTGAACTGCTTTTGTACCTTGTCAAAAATCAATTGACCATATTTGTGTGGGTCTATTTTTTAACTGTCTATTCTGTTCTATTGCTATATGTGTCTATCCCAGTGCCACAACAATTTTTAAAACATGCAATACCTAACTATTAAGTCAGGGGCACTGACCTCTTTTCCCTTAGATTGTCAAATAAAATGACAGAAGCCAATACAATAATAGCTCGCTGTTTGATGTGAATGAATCAAAATCATACCTATTTTTTTGCTAGATCAGCAAAATATATTTTTTGGTGTGCTGCAGAATTTTATTAATTAGTTTATGTATGCCATGAGATGAAAAAGTTTGAAAATCACTGGCCTATCAATTTACCATGATCTCATTGTCTTCCCCCCCCCCCCTTTTTTTTTAATCCTCACCCAAGGATATTTTTTTCTATTGATTTGTAGAAAGAGTGGAAGGGAGGGAGGGAGGGAGGTGGAGAGAGATAGACAACAGTGACAGAGAGAAAGCGAAACATCAATGAGAGAGAACCGTTGATCAACTGCCTCCTGCACATCCACCCTGCTGGGGATCAAGCTGCAACCCAGGAATCAAACCTGAGGCGTCTTGGTGCATGGGACGACGCCCAACCAACTGAGCCACACTGGCCAAGGCTGTCATTGTTTTTTGCTTTTTTTTAATTGTAAGCTGTCTCTGCTGAAGATAACCCTGAGGTGTAAGCTTAAGGTTGCTCAGGTCTTTTCTGAGCCTTTCCCTGGGCATGCACTGTGACTTCCTAATATTCCTTGTATATACAATTATTTTTTAATGTCTTAATCTTCCATGTCTTGCTCCCTAAAGGAGAAAAGACATAAAATGTAGGGGGGGTAAAGGACACCATCCTTTTAAATCCTCTGGAAGTTACTTCAGCTGAGAGGGAGAGACTTGCAATAGTGGGAGGAGGTATGACAAAAATGGCTGCCCACTCTGTCTACATTTCTGTGAGCAGAAACAGCAGTCAGCAAGCAGAGCAGAGATCCCTGATATTTGGAGGACAGGGTCCTTTTTGCCTGCCGTGGCTCTTGCAAATTGTGTGCAAGCTGCTCCAGGAACACATGCACAGCTGCTTGTGACATGCACAGCAGCTGGGGTTGTGGGGTGGACAGCTGCTACTGTACTAAGAGCTGAAATTGTCAAAAATTAACCATAATTTACCATCCAAGTCTTCTGGAAGTTGTAAGCCTTCAACACTCGAGTTCCAAAATAGTGACGCCAGACAGATTCTGCCACTGCAGTGGTTGTCTAGGTGGGAAGACAAATTCCTGGTGCTATTTCACCTTCTTCCCAGAATTTTCAAATTAGACTTTAAAGGAGTTTCTTCACTGCCCGGCTGGGTGTGGCTAAGCAGTTAAGCATCAAGATCCAGGAGATTGCAGTTCAATTCCCCGGCAGGGCACACGCCCGGGTTGCAGGCTCAGTCCCCAGTGAGGGGCGTGCAGGAGACAGCTGATCAGTGACTCTCTCATCATTGATGTTTCTATCGCTCTCCCTCTCCCTTCCTTTCTCTGAAGTTAATAAAGATACATATATTTTTTAAAAAGTTTCTTCACTGATGTAAAATACAGTTGACACTTCAAAACATGGGTTTGGCCTACGTTGGTCCACTTATATATGGATTTTTTTATAGTCAGCCCTTTGTACCCAAGGCTTTCACATCTGTGGATTCAAACCAGCCACGGATCAAAAACAGTATTTACTGATTCTCAAGCATGAATTCCCAGCCATGCATTTCCAACCGTGAATCGAAAATACTGTTTATCTGATGGATTGACTCCATGAACACAGAGGCCCAACTGTAGAATTATATGTGGATTTTCAACTGCACATGGGGTTACCCTCTGCATTGCTCAAGGGTCACTTGTATTTTGCTGAGGTAATTTGTGTGACATTTAGCAAACGATCACCAAAGTTACTTGTTCTTTTTTGATTTATATAGTCTTTTTACATATATAATATTAGTAAACTATAGCTATTGCTGATTTTTTTCTTTTGGTTTGTTTCCACATGTATTTTGTTGTTCATTTTTCAGTTTCAGCAAATTGGACAATGGCAGCTGAGTGGGTTTTGAAAATATCTTAAGTTTAGTGGGCTGCATGTACCTTCTGCTTTCGCTCTACAGTTTACAAAAGAATAAATGGGATGTTTGAGAAGACAGCTGTATTAAAAGAAGAGTGTTGCAAATGGCTTCAGACTCTATGAGTGCAAAACAAGCTAGGAATCACTTCACAAAGGGGAAAAGGCAACAGCACCAGCAGATAAAGAACAGATCTTTAGTCGGCGATGGCGATGGCGATGGAGACGACTCCTTTATCTTTGAAGCACAGGAAGCTTGGAAAGATTTTCATGGGTCTCTTCTTCGGTTTTATGAAAGTGGAGAACTCTGTGATGTCACACTAAAGGTGAGACTATTTTTTTCTTTTCTTGTTTTTTCAGAGTATTATGAAAAATGGGGGTTTCTATAACCACATCAGCAAATTTTTGGTGCTGTACTTAGAATGATTTTAGTTTCACTTCTTTTTATTGAAGGGGAAAGGACATAAGGGAGGGTAAATAAAGGGTACTAATTAAATGTTGATAGTCATTATTTCTTAGTTTAACTTCTGAGAGTTCTTGAATTCTGAAACAACGAATAGTTACTATTAGTAAAATCAACAACTTGCTGTTGACTAGGTAAACTTTTAATTTGTGAATTTAAGAACTGGATGTATTCACTTACTCTTGATTTTGGTTGGAAGTCAAGAATTCTTGGTTGTTTACTCAATGGCACTAGTGTTTTACTTTATCCTTGTAATTTAGTCTCTGCTTCAGTACTATCCTCTGTTAAGTTTATCTACACCTGATAGTGAAGTAGAGTCTGTTTAGACTTCGATGAAAAAGTCTTAAGTAAACTTTGAGTCTATGGTTTATAGGATCATGTTGGTAATTGGAAAAGTGATCAAGTAGTGTGGAAGAGCCTGTTTTCTAATTGTTTTTCATTATTTGTTTAAGGTACTTTCTTATTGTTATCTCTCAGTGTAGTATTAAAAGTTTTTAGTGAGTATGTATATCTATGCAGCATTTTCCACGTAAGATTTTCCACTTTGGGATCTCTTAGATTTTGTTTTCTGTTCCTGATCAGATAGGTTCATTGGGTTTATAGTTGTAGGGATTGAGGGCCTACTTGGAAAATCATATGAGAGGTACACTCAGCAAAAGTCTATAACTGAAAGAACAATCTTTGAGTTTCAGGCCCAGAATGTCCAAGAGTATAGTGTTACACTGTGAATAAATGATCTATATTCTCTTTACTTAAACTTTTAGTGTCCTTACATGTTTCTAGGCCCTAAGATTTTGAGAAGAAAATCATTATATAATTCTGCTCTGTGTGAAAATTAGTAATGTGCGCATATATATATATATAAATAAATAAATGTTTCTATTGATTCTGAGAGAGAGAGAACAACATTGAGAAGAAACATTGATCTGCCTCCTGCAGGCTCCCTACTGTGGATTGAGCCGGCACCCCAGGCGCATGTCCTCACCTGGAATTGGACCAGAGACCTCTTTGTCACAACGGGCCACAGTGGCCAGGGCGCAATGCATTTATTTTAATGAAGGAACACTTTGATCCATACGCTGTATTATGTTTTAATCCCACACAATTGTTCTGATTTTTAATCTTAGTATGTTACTATTCAGTGACCTACGCTGGCTTTGGCAAAAACAAAAAGTATAAAATAGATTATTTTAATTTAATCAGTTATCAAGTCAGCATATCAATATATGGATGGAAAATAATTAAATATAATATTACTGATTTTATAAATTTTTAATTAGATTTTGTTTATGTAGATTTTGTTTATGTAGACTTTGTTATTTACTGTGTAGCCATTTATTTTAAAAAGTTTTTAAATTTATTGGGGTGACATTGGTTAATAGGATCATATAGGCTACAAGTGTATATCTCTATGATACGTGATCTATGCACTGCACCGTGTCACCAGCATCTAAAGTCAAAACATCGTCTGTCACCATATATTTGGCCCCCTTTACCCTCCACCACCCAATTAGATTTTAGAATAATTTTTGCAAGCTATTGCATATTAACTTTGTTAAGTGAAAAATAAGGATACATCCATTTTAGGGCAAGTGATAACTAAAGTCATAACTTTTATTTGTTTATTGGGTAACTTCAGCAGTAGGTTGAAATAAAACTTCAGAAGGATTTGTGGTGGGAGATTAAAATACTGTTCGAAGCAGTAACAGAGGTCATTTAGGAATGAGAAATTTCGCTAATGTAAAGGGACTATCATTTTCTTCAACTGTAAAAGTGATAATGATTAGATTTTTGTGAGGAATAAGAGAATTGAGATGTGTAGAATCTTTGTGACAAGTCTTGCCACCTAATAATCAGTACATATCAGCTATTAGGATCATTATGTGTACTACTATTGGTGTCCAAGAGTATTATATAATTCTCCTATGGTATATTCTCTTCCTATTCATTAGAAAGAATTATAACTTAATGTTTTATTAGGCCTGTTATTGGATTGGTTTCTTAATTCTAATTTAACCTCAGTTAAGTCATAATAAATACTGCTAAATACTGATTTATTTACTCTGTGCCTCAATTTCCTCACTGAGAAATTGTGGATAATAATAGTACATAATCATAGGGCATTGGGACAACTTGTTAATATATGAAAAGTACTTAGAACAGTGCTTGACATGACTATAGTTAATAATACTGGATGGTATATTTGAAAGTGGCTAAGATCGTCTCATCATAAGGGGAAAAAATGTCATTATGTGAGGCAATGGATGTTTACTAAACTTTTGGTAATCACTTCATAATCATTACATATATCAAATCATATTGTATACCTTAAACTTAACAGTGTTATGTGTCATAGTTTGTTGTATATACATTATATATGCATAGATACATGTAAAAATTTCAGTGGCTAATTTGGAAGAAGAAAGTTACCCGATTTTAAGAAATTGGCCTAAATTAAAAGTAAGTGACCAAAGGATTACGTTGTTAAAACAAATATACTAAATTTGTCTGGAGTTATTGTCCCTGCTGTAGCACATGCTTGATGCTGATCTAAAACTAATTGTGATATTAGACTGAATCCCTTTCTGTTGGTTTTTAACAGGTTGGCTCAAAGTTAATCTCTTGTCACAAACTGGCATTGGCTTGTGTTATTCCCTACTTCAGGGCCATGTTTCTCTCTGAAATGGCTGAAGCCAAGCAGGCAGTGATTGAGATCAGAGATTTTGACGGTGATGCAATAGAAGACCTGGTCAAGTTTGTGTACTCTTCACGTCTCACTCTGACTGTTGACAACGTCCAGCCTCTCTTATATGCGGCCTGTATTCTGCAGGTTGAACTGGTGGCCAGAGCTTGTTGTGAATACATGAAGTTACATTTTCATCCCTCCAATTGTTTGGCAGTAAGAGCCTTTGCCGAAAGTCACAATCGAATAGACTTAATGGACATGGCGGATCAGTACACCTGTGAGCACTTTACTGAAGTAGTGGAGTGTGAAGACTTTGTAAGTGTGTCACCCCAGCATCTCCATAAACTTTTGTCTTCCAGTGATCTAAATATTGAAAATGAGAAACAGGTCTATAATGCAGCCATCAAGTGGCTTCTTGCCAATCCTCAGCATCATTCCAAATGGTTGGATGAAACACTTGCACAGGTAGGGACTGAAATAAGATTGTGTATAGAAATGAACCATATGGAAGCAAATCAACATGTTGCATTTGTCATGAAAGGTGTAAATTATCAACTGAGGTAATATGATGTGAAAATGGCTTTGACTCTTACTTTCCTATTTACTCACTTTAGTACTTAAGGATAGGTTTGAATTTGTTACATTTGAATTAGAACTATCATTCCCTGCTTTTTAAACTAATTTAAAATGTCCCTTTGAGAGAGTAGTAATGAATATTTCATTTATGCTAGTAGAAAATGGTTCCGAGGAGACAGCTCAAAATTAATTTATAACTATTGTTTTTAATGAAGTTTCTAAATTTTACTGAATTACTTTCCTGATGAAAGTACATTTATTCCTAATGCATATAGATTTGTTCTGGAAAGAACTACCAGATATCACTTCCTGTTTTCTTCCCTCACCACAGTTTTATTTTTTAAATCTCAAAAATGTATCTCTATTTTAATCATTTATTTTTACTTTCAACTGGCATTACTTAGATAGGAAGATAATAAATAGGCCTTAGAATTACTTTGAAAATAAGTTTCAACAAAAGCAAACAAAAAGTTTCATTATCTGGCAGCTATATCTTATTTTTGTACGTGTGTGCGCATGCTTTTAACTCAAAATTGTATTACCTGGTTTGATAATCCTGTTAACCCACTAGAAAATCAATGCTTCTTTTAAGAGAGGAAAGGCGAGTGTCTCTCCTAGAAGAGGGGATGCATCCTTGAGTTAGTATGTAATCTTCCTAGGTGATTGATTTGAAGAAAACAACACCTCCTTGTTTCAGATCTGAATGTTTGTGTTTCAGAAGAAAATCGAATTTCATATGTTCAGTCTTAGCTTTAAGGGGCAGAATAATAAAGCAGCAAGGGGCCTTCTACATGACAACTATTTTGGAAGGAAGAAACTTGGATGAAGACAACTGAATTACTTTATTTAGTTTACTTAAACCTGTATTTAAACAGGGAGGATATATTTAGCATATAATCTGATTTCATTAGTACGGACCAGTACTGGAAATTGCTTTAGAACTTGGCACATTGTACTTAAGTCTTTATGAAGTGAGTGAGTTTTAAAAAGGTAATATGCTGAGCTATTCAGTTACAACTTAAATTTTATACCCGCATCTATTTATGATCTTAGGTTCGTTTGCCGCTTTTGCCAGTGGATTTTCTTATGGGTGTTGTGGCAAAAGAACAGATTGTCAAGCAAAATCTAAAATGTAGAGATTTATTGGATGAAGCAAGAAATTACCACCTTCACTTGAGTAGCAGAGCGGTACCTGACTTTGAATACTCTGTTCGGACTACACCAAGGAAGCATACTGCTGGTAATTAAATTACTTGTTTGTCAACTCTGCTGGACTTAATTGTAAGATGATTAGTCTCTGATTGCCTTAGAGCTGGGGTGGGGAAACTTTTTTCTGCCAAGGGCCATTTGAATATTTATAACATCATTCTGGGGCCATACAAAATTATCAACTTAAAAATTAGCTATGAAAAAAGCTCCTAGATTTATTGAATTTCAAACCCTGCCTATGGTTGCCTTGGCAGGGCCAGATCAAATGATTTCAAAGGCCTTGTATGGCCTGCGGTCCGGACATTCCCCATCCCTGCCTTAGAGTAATAATCGGTAAATAAGGTTATTTATGAATTCTTACTGTGCGTGATTCAGAGTTTTACCAATATGCCAGTTTTTTTAAAAAGCCAAAATACAATATACTATATAGATGATATACTATAGAATTGTACACCTGAAACCTATATAATTTTATTAACCTGTGTCACCCCAATAAATTCAATGAAAAATATAAAAATAAAACTAAAAAAGCCATTTATAAGTCTTAAACACTCTGAAGAGCCTGCTGAAATATCTTATTTTGAGGTCTTTTTAATTCTTCTGGGCAGAATTAGTTCCTGTCATTTCTGCTTTTAGAACACTTTTGCGCTTACTTTATTTTACTATATTGCATTGAAATTTATTTATTGGATATATTTTGAGCCCTCCTCAGACAGGTAAGTATCTTATTTAGTTTTGTATCCATAGTGCCAAGCATGGAGCTTGACAACATATTGCATGATTAAATACTTGTTTTGTGCATTTTATCAAATCAAAAGAAAGGTACCAAATCTGATATTTGTATAACAGACCATGTTAAACTCTTAGAATCTAAAACTCTTATTTTTGAGGAAGCATGCAGTTTTGCCTTTATTTGCCATAATGTTCAGACTTTATCTTTTCCCAAGTTTATATTCACTTATGTTATTACTCTTTATAAATGTAGAGCATATACGAGGAAAGAGGGAAAATAAATGAGGTCCAGGAATTCAGGTGTTAGTACTCTGAGCAGAGACTTCCTCTAAATTTGCTGCTACCTAATAGAGTTATTAAAAAAGACACCTGTGGAATAGCTTAAAAACAACAACAGAAGGCAATATTTGATTGTGCATAGTGGGATTTTATCTAGGTAGCATAAAGAAAGTTTGAAAGTCATAGATCTGCCAATGAAGAAGTGGTTCTAAATAATTTTAACAGGAAAAGGACTGCTGATTTATTTTACCTGTTTTATAGGTTGATTTCAATTAAATTATTTTAAAGTGTAGATTTCTTTTATTTGTGAATCCTGTTTCAAGATGTCAAATTATTTAATGAAATTCTTAAATTTAAATTCGGACAGCATCTTGGCAGTCTAGGTTATATGCCAAACATATACTAGACCCTCATATATGTGATCCCTTACATGATTGCAAGAACTTAATGAAGCAAGTTTTAGTGAAGGATTCAGCCCTCATTATGAGATAGCTGGTGTTATTCCATTTAATGGATGAGGAAACTAAGAATCAGAGAGGGTGAAATATGCTCAAGGCCACACAGAGAAATAGCAGAGAGAAGATCTGCATCCTGATCTTTTTGCTTCATTCTTAGTTTTCTTCCATGTCATGTTCCTAGGTGACCTATGTAGCTGAAATACTGATTTCCATTTAAAGAAAATATCAATTGTTGGGTTGACTTTCTGGGATTATAATTCCATGCAGTGCCATTAAACACCTGTAGTTTGGGCAGATTTATTTTTAAAAGATATTTTTTTATTGAGTTTAGAGAGAGGAAAGGAGATAGAGAAACATTGGTGTGAGAGAGGAACATTGATCGCTCGCCTTCTGTGTGCACCCCGATCAAACCCGCAACTTGGGTATGTGCCCTGACTGGAAATTGAACCCGAGCAGCCTTGTGGGGTACAGGATGATGCTCAGTCAACTGAGCCACACCGAACAAGGCTGGGCAGTTTTCTTAATCTCTGAAGACCTCGATTTATTTATAAACTATTTTGACTGTGATTTTTAAAGTCTCTTTCAACTTTAAATTTCTCTGACTTAAAATATTGAATTAGTTGGAGAAGATAGCACAAGCAGTACTGGTCATTCATTTATGCAATCATTCAGCAACATTTATTAAGTGTCTACATGTGCTGGCTTCTAGGTTAAGCATTAGAAATGCAAACACAAATAGCCAGCCCTGTCTTGATAGAACTTGCAGTCTGATCTAGGGAACCAGACCTATAAATAAATAAATATAAAGTATTACAAATACTTGGATACAATCATAACATATAGTGGGAAGCACAAAGAAAATAGTGGTCATTTTTACCTTGCAAGGGTCAGAAAAGGTTTTATAAAGTAAACCTCAGTCTTAGTTTACAATAATAAATAGGTGTGTTTCTGGGTGCCAGTTAGGGAAAGGGGTATTCTGTTCATGTTACATTTACTGAAAACCTAGTACATGCCAGGCACTGTGCTAGTCCTCATTAGTGTATAAATACTTAGTACACAGTCTTAACCTAGCTTAGCTTCTGGTGACAAATATCAGCATAATACATCATTTCAATACTGTATATTAAGTGAATGATAGTTACCAAAAAGTTGCTATCAGAACATCAAGGATGAACACAAACTACACGCCTGTTGCAGGAGCTTGAAGTTTTTAAGAGAAAGAAAAGGAGATGATCAGGTGGACCCTGCAAGCCTTTATGCTATGCGAGGGCTTTATCTTGCAGGGCAGCGATTCTGTGTGAAGGAAGTGTTGGCCCTGGACCAGTAGCGTCAGCATTCACTTGAGAACTTCTTAGAAATACAATCTTGGACCTACCACAAACCTGCTGAATCAGAAGCTCCGGGGATCAGGCCACAATCAGTGTTTTATGCCTTTGGGGTGATTCTGGACCACACTAAAATTTCGGTTTCTTGTTAATGGTGGTAAAATATATATAGGCACACCCCATTTTATTGTGCTTCTCTGATATTGCTTTTTTTCCCTCTCAAAATTAAGGTAAGAACCTCTACCAGAAAAAAAATTATGACTTGCTGAAGGCTCCAATGATAGCATTTTTAGCAGTAAAGTATTTTTAAATTTAGTTGTGTGCATTTTTTAGGCATAATGCTATTGCACACTTAATAGACTACAGTACTATGTAAACGTAACTTTTCTATGCATTGGGAAACAAAATTCATGTGATTGGCTTTATTGTGATACTGGCTTTGTTGTGGTGGTCTGGAACTAGACCCACAGTATCTTGGAGTTATGCCTGTATAACATTAAAATTGCCATTTTTAAATGTACAATTTACACACATTGCAAACATTATAAACTACTGCCCTAACCAGTTTGGTTCAGTGGTTAGAGTGTTGGTTTTCGGACTGAAGGGTTCCGGGTTCAATTGCAGCCAAAGTCACATACCTCAGTTGCAGGCATGATCCCTGGCCCTGGCCAAGTGCAGGAGGCAATCAATTGATGTGTCTCTCTCACATCGATGTTTCTCTCTCCCCCCTCCCTTCTCCCCCCTCCCTTTCTGAAAAGGCAATGGAAAAAATATCCTCAGGTGAGGATTAAAAAAATAAACTGCTGATGTAGATAATAAAAAGTTGTTGAAAGAACCTTTTAATTAGATTGCTCCAATGGCAGTCTGATATGAAAAAGGCTACGAAGTGATAAGAGAGGACAGGATTTTGCAGTAGTTGGGTAACAGCTGATGAGGGCCTGGACCAGGACAGTGGCAGTGGGAATATCAAGGGGGAGGAAGGGACACCTCAGGGAAGGAAGAAGATAAGGTAGGTGAGGAAGGGAGACCCTTTTGAACACGTTGGGTTTGGATGCTTATAGGACTTCAAGTGGAAATGTGACTTAGAAATATAAGTTGGAAGGCACTATCATACAGATGGAATTTAAAATAAAGGAATAAACTTCATGTATGAGCATGAAGTATGTAAGAAGTAGGCTAAGGATGAAACATGGAAAACATAGGAAAGAGAGACATGATCAGACACAAAAGGAGACTTCGATATTAAGGAAACCAAGAGAGTTAAGGAGTTTCTTAAAAATCAGAGTGATCAAATGTTGCCGTTGTGTTCAGTAAGAAATTAACTTCAGAGTTCCCTGGATCTTGTTATGACCTTAGCAAGAGCAAATTTACATAGTGGGTGAGGATCTAAACTATTGTAATGGGATGTTAGGAAGTAGAGGTAGCTAATGTATCCTATTCTTTGAGAAATTCAAGTGAGGGAAAACGAAAAAGAATTCAGTTTCTAGTAATGTAGTAACATTGGTACCCAAATAACTCATTTCCTTTGCCATTAATCAAAATTTTAACTTCCTAAATATTTTTTCCATATTAATTTTTTAAAAATTAGGGAAATGATTTTGACCTGTGTTTTGTGGCTTTGCCTTTAGGTGTGCTGTTTTGTGTGGGTGGTCGAGGTGGATCTGGTGACCCTTTTCGCAGTATTGAATGCTATTCTATCAACAAGAACAGTTGGTTCTTTGGACCAGAAATGAATAGTCGAAGGCGACATGTGGGTGTAATCTCTGTCGAAGGTGGGTTCACTGTTGTTTTAAGTCACATCATGTGATCATAGTGGCCTTTTAAAATATTTGAACTTTGAGAATGCTTTCTATAAGAAAATTGCTAAGTGATAAAGTGTGTTTCAGTATATCAATAAAATATTTGGGTGGTGATTATTTACTTTGATGCCCAGTGATGCTCAGTGTACAATCTCTTGCATATGGTGGCTTTGTAGGAGATGAGTTCAGGGAAAACGGAGTTAAAATAGACTATTGTGAGTTATATTTTCAAAAGAATTAAACTAAAGAAAAGTGTTTATTGAACCCAAATAATAAATATATACCAGCTTTTTTCTATACCCATCTAATTATTGAAATGAGACCTTTTTTTACTGGTTACTGAAAATGATTAATTGCAGAAAATCATGGATAAATTGTTAGGAGACTTTTAAAAAATCACTTTTATTCTGATTATAAACATAAATGCTTCTTTTGGAAAATATGAAAACATTTTAATAAAAACCACCTGTAACTCAAACACCCCAAAATTGTTACAGTTAACATTTTGATATGTAATCTTTCCAATTTTTTGTGTGGTTTTATTTATTTAGAATAAGTTTGATCATATTGTGTTAAATTTTACATTTTCTTTATGTAACACAGCATTTTTTTCATTTTACAAAACATTCTTTGAAAGCATGAATTGTGATCTCATCTACTAAGTAATAAAAAGTTGGGAAACCTAAGGGAGGGATAGTGTTTAGTGTTTAAATAACTTCATGTAGAACAGCACATTCCAGACATTTTATTAAGTAAAAGCTGATGTTTATTTCCATTTGGCTATGGAAGTTACATGATCATAATGTTGAACAGAAGAATACTTGTTGAAAATTATTATGCTGTCCTAATTATATGTTGACTATATATGTAAGCAACTGTCAGTTTACTTGGAATCAAATGAAAATACTTCTCTGCTCGACAGGTAAAGTGTATGCCGTGGGTGGACATGATGGAAATGAACATTTAGGTAGCATGGAGATGTTTGACCCTCTCACCAATAAATGGATGATGAAGGCATCAATGAACACAAAGAGGTAAATGAGCACAGAAATTTATTTTGATTTGTTGATAGAAAATAAAGAAAGCTTCCTATGATCCAAAGGGCTAATTTTTTACTTTTTACATTTTTATAACCTTTAAGTATCTTCTTAAACAGATTTTGTTAAAAGTATCCAATGTGATGCTTTAAAAATATTTTCTTGAGAATTAAAAATGGAATCGTATATTAGAGTGTGATAATGATAAAGTCTATAGTTTTCACTTACACCTGAGCATTGATTTTTTTTTAAAAAAACAAAACTTTTTATTTTGAAATAATTTTAGACTTGGAAAAATTGCAAAAATAGTGGAATTTCTGGTACCCATGATTCTCAACTGGAGGTGATTTTGCTCCCTCTGTGAAACACTTGGTAATATCTGGGGGCATTTTTGGTTGTCACAGCTTGGGTTGGGGGTAGGGACCTTGGAGAAGTTGGGGCTGGCATCTCATTGGGAAGAGGCCAAGGATGCCACTAAAGACCCTGTAACACACAGAAAAGTCTCCCACAGCACAGGCAATCTGGCCCCAAGTGTCAGGAGTGAGGAGACAGAGAAATCCTGCTGTGTACCCTTCACCCAGATCCCATAATGTTGACATCTTACACCATCATAGTACAGTGATTGAAACCAGGAAATTAACATCAGTGCAAAACTATTAATTAATCTGTAGACCTTATTCAACTTTTGCCAGTTTTCCCACACATTCTTAGTCTTCTAATTGGTTTTTCTTTTCTAATTGTATTGGCTAATAATCTAATATAATGTGAATAGTAACAAAGATAGGTGTTTTTGCCTTGTTCCTTATTTTAATGGAAATGTCTCTAGTGTTTCCCTATTAAGATAATGGCTTTAGGACTAAGAGATATGTATTTTAACATGATAAGAAAATATCCCACAATTTCTATTCATTATTTTTAATCACTATGAGTATTAATATTTATAATCTTCATCCACAGTAAATTGAAATATATGTTGATAAATAGATCAGTCTAAAGGGGAGGAAGGTTTTTAGTAACATGACTTAGTAAATGTTTACTAGCCTGTTCAGAATTTTTTAAATGACTCGAATACCCAATTTTTAGATATTCTAAAGTAGAAGGATAGCTAACATGTGATAAAATCAGGATTCAAAATCGTAGTAGACCACACCTACTCTAGATCTAGAGGCAAAACCTAAAAATACTAAAATTAGAGTTATAGGTAAAACCTGCATGATGCATTTTTAAAAAATCAATTACACAATACAACATAGTGGGAAGTCAGGTTTGTGATTACGCTTCACATGGGAAAAGTACCTGAACCAAAATAAAGCGCAGCTCTTAAAAAAAAAAAAAAAAAAGCTAATATAAAATAGTTGTCTACATTAATAGAATTGAAGCCTTTAATCTTTTGTTGTTGTTTGTTTGTTAGCCCTCACTCAAGGATATTTTTTCTATTGATTTTTTTTAGAGAATTGAAGTCTTTACATCAAGGGATATTGTAGTTCTGTTCTGTATGCTGATCTGTCCATATCTATAGCTGTCATCTCAAAGTGGGATATGCCCTGTAGGAATAAAAAATGAGACTCTCTGTGCATTTTTATTTAATCCTTTTAAATTTATTCTGAGTGGATGTTTTATAATGAACATAAACTGTTAGCATAGTAATTAATACATGTTTATAATTTGAAAGTAATTATGGTGCATAGGGGTGCACAAAAATTGTTGTAAATGTGGGCTGCATCTAAGTACAGACTAGGAAGTAGTAAGAGATCTGAAATCCGTGCCATATAAAAAATTGTTGAAGGGTTTTGGTCTGGAGACGTGAGCACTTAAGAGAATATCAAGATGTTGAAAGAGATGTATGATGCTTTAGACGGAAGGAATAAATATTTATTTATAGTTCAATATAATACTAATGGAGCGTACTCTAATGCCTCCCAATGATGGAATTATATATTTATATGTCATAAAGGGAACATATATGTTTGCACCAAATGGAAGATTAAATTAGATTACCTATTCTTTTTCTTTTTTAAATTTAAAATTGAGCAAATAGGGTGAGGATTTCAAAGACTGAGCTTAATTTACATAATTATTATGGATATTACAATAATTCTGCCTCTTTGTTTCAGAGTGAAAATGTGATAAAGGAAAAAAAGGGGGCTCTTTGAATAAGTATTCAAAATACTGCTTAAGAGTAGCTTTGTGTAGAGAAAGAAAATCAAAACATCTCTATTGCAATTTTATTTTAAAAAACAAACCAACCCAAACAAACAAAACCTAACTTCAAACATTATGGCTTGTATGGTTTGTAAGCTTTAGCAACATTCTGTAAAAGTTAAAAATGACTTGTTACCCAAATAAGCAGTTTTAAGTTGAATTGCACGTGGGATACATTGCCATCTAATTTTCTATTCTCTATCAATTTAACTCTTAAGAGTTTTAAAAAACTGAGTTTTCTTCGTGTGTTATAAATATGAAAGATCAGATGGAACTGTGAAAAGAGTTCTTCTAAAAAGATTTTTCACTCTCTGTACATTTTATTTAATCCTTTTAAATTTATTCTGAGTGGATGTTTTACAATGAACATAAACTGTTAGCATAGTAATTAATACATGTTTATAATGTGAAAGAAATTATGGTGCATAATTACTTTCTCATGAGGACAAAAAAATCTTAGGGGAAAAAGCTGACCTTAAAATATGCTATTACCTCCCACTTATCTACAAGTGACATTTTAATACTTTAATAGTTTGATTTATGCTACATGGTAACTACAGATAAATAGTTTAGATTGTAGTTCATTAATTAAAATGAGGGAGTTTTCTAGTTTTTAGCCAAGAATTGAGTGAAACTTCTAGCAAAATAGCAGTTGAATTTCTTTAATCTTTTAAAATATGCCCTGAGCACTTTACAATAACTATCAACTATATAAAAAATAATAGAACTGCAGTTATTTTGTCATATTATTTGCTTATAATGTGCATTCCCCCAAATAATTTTTTCAGTATGCATTTTACAGTCATATTCACATGGAAAATATCTGGTTTTCTTTACTTTTCCCCCTTTCTTTTTCATCTTTCCACTATGATGGACACTGGTGTTTATTTAATCTGTAGTTTTATTGAGACCCCTCGCCCTAACAGAGCATCTCTAGGGGTTGATTTATTTATTCAATAAACACCAGTTAAGTGACCACTGCTAGACACACCAAGTGTTGAAGATACAGTAATAAATTAGACAGCCAATGTCCCTACTTCATAGAGCTTACATTCTAGAAGGGAAAATACAAATAAAGACATGACTACAAGGGTAGTGGTAACGTGAGCACAGGGTAAGTAAAAGTGCTGGCGAGTGGAAAAGATCTTAATGAAGTCCTGTTTGACCTAAAATCTGAAGGGATAGAATAATTTAGTTAAGTATGGTGGGTGGAAAGAGATGAAGAATCTTTGAAAATCTGGAGGTGAAGGAGAGCTGAGAACATGAAAGACGTCAAGTATGGGTGAGAGATCAAAGGGAGTCGTGTCAGGAAATAAGACTGAAACAGTAGGCAAAGATTGAGGGCATTTCAGGTTTGCCGGGATTTACTTTATCTGGTGGGCTTTGAAATACACACATGTGCTTTTAATAGCAGGGGAATGATAGATTCACATTTCTCATTTCTAAGATCCTCTGCATATGAAATGGGGAAGAAAGTTGAGAAGGACCAGAGTGAAAACTGTCTGGGAGACCAAAAGGATTATTGTAATATTTCAGCCAAGAAAGAATGGTGCCTTGGACTAAAGTAGTAGAAGTTGGGGTAGAGAAAAGAGCACATATTTGAGAGAGAGTTCACAAGTGTACTGTCAGGATTTAATGATGAATTTGGTGGGAGCTAGAAAGACCACTAAGGCGGAGGCAAGGATGGTCCTTCAGTTCCTGGCTTAAGCATCTGATACGTATAGTGATGTGATTTTCTGCATTAGGCAGAACAAGACAGTGAACAGAACGAAATTTTTGTCTGTCTTGTGATGGGTTTGTTAGTCTTCTAAAGTTAGCAGCATAAAACCGCATTCATTTATTGGCTCACAGTTCCACGGTTCAGATGTCCAGCAGGTTTGACTGAGGTTTCCACTTAGGATCTCACAAGCCAAAATCAAGGTGTAGACTGGGCTAGGCTCTTTATCTGGAGGGTCTGGGGAAGAAACTCCTTCCAAGGTCATTTAGGTTATTGACAGAATTCTGTTCCTTGTGATTGTAGGACTGGGTTTCTCATTTTTACTGGCTGCTGGCCAGGGCTTACTCTCAGCTCCTACAGACCACTCTCAGGTTTTTTCCAAGTGTTCCCCTTCAAGAAATTTATATAATCTTTTTTTGATTATCTTTATAGTGAATTGGCTTTTAACATGAGCTAAGTCTCTTCCTTTCCAAGAAGAGATATAAATGCCCTACATAAGTAAAGCAATTTGATATAAAATTTGTAATATAAAAATTGATGTTCTTTTATGTGATATAATGAAACCCTGCAACAAAGCATGCTCTGCAGATTACATATGAATTTAGAAGTGATGTTGACTTCTGACTTCCATAGTAAACAATCTGTCAGTTCATCAATTTCTCAGTTATGCAGCTGTGTTTCACTAACTGAATGTTTTTGACTCTATTTATAGTATTTGTTGGGTTTTACTTTATTAACCTGTGTAAGCTATGCACAAACTCCAGAGGGCACTGTTCACACGTACTTGCACGTTTGGCAACCCTGTAGCCATCTAATTCTGAAGCTTGGATAAATCTAAATGTAATGGGGGAAAAACACATTGAAGTTTAACATGATGTATGACTTGCATTAGCACAATTATTTTTTTTGCTACTTGTTTTCTGAAAACAAATCCAGATGCTAAAGTTTTATTCTCTCTGCAGGCGAGGAATTGCCTTGGCCTCCTTAGGAGGCCCAATTTATGCAATTGGAGGGTTAGATGACAACACTTGCTTCAACTATGTGGAGAGATATGACATAGAGTGTGATCAGTGGAGTACAGTGGCATCAATGATTACTCCCCGTGGAGGAGTTGGCTCTGTGGCTCTGGTGGTAAGTTATATGGCAATTTGCTCATTGGACTGCATTGTGTCACAGCCCTAACCAAATAAGGAAAGATCTGGGATATTCATATCTCCAGTATGCACATATTGATTATATGCCCTATTATTTCACGAAATGCTGCTTGCTTTCAAGATTCTGATTTACCATTAGGATAATATATAAATCAATTCAAAATCTAATATGATACGTTTTTATTTTCTCTTTACTTAGAACCATGTTTATGCAGTAGGTGGCAATGATGGAGTAGCTTCTTTATCTAGTGTGGAGAGGTATGATCCACATCTGGACAAGTGGATAGAAGTTAAAGAGATGGGTCAGCGAAGAGCAGGCAATGGAGTTAGTGAGCTCCATGGTTGCTTATACGTTGTTGGTGAGTGGATGATTTTTCTCTGGTCTAATTTATTACAGGACGTATAGTGACAGTGTTATAAAACAACACAATCACACAAATTACTTTCACTTAGGTTCACGTGGAATCAGTCCTAAGGTTTGCTTTCGAATTCTTAGGGTTCACATTCATGCTTTTTTGTTTACATCTTCCTCTTTCATGGTTAAAACTTCTACCTCCATAGTATTCCTCGGGGTAGCAAGTGTATCTAAAGTAAGGGATTACGTTTAAATGAGATAAATATTTTTAATCTAAGGTCACAAATTGAATCTGCTTTGCTAAAATTTTTAAAGATCAAAGACGTGTTTTTCTCAAGGGAATTATGTTGACTACTTGAAACAAACCAATAGGTATTTCATATGCATAATGGGTATTGGGCATCTTTATATTGTTCTTTGACTTAGTGAATTGAAGAATTGGAAGGAACCATAGGGCAGTGCTTTCTCAAACTTTTGTATGCAAGTGAGTAAGATGGAGATACTGTCAGGCTGCACAGGAGGAGCCCAGATTATGTGTTTCTAACAGTTCCCAGGAGATAATTGATGCTGCTTCTGGTCCACCCACTTCCAGTTATAAGGCTTTAAAACGACCAAGAGATGAGAGTAATAATGCCTATCTTTCAGAATTGTTTTAAGAATTAGAGATAATATATGTTAAGCATCTCACACTGCATCTGGTATTTTGTAGTTACCCAATAAATAAGTAGCTGCATTGGGATTAGTAATCCCTTCCTCTGCAGAGGAAGAAATGAGTTCAGAGAGGTCAGTAGCACGTGTCATACTTATGTTGATGTAAAATGTTTGGTGTTACATAACTTAGAGTTTTTGATGAGAGAAGGAGATACTGTTAGTGTTTAAATATCTGCAAGTAATAGAAGTAATGCTGAATCTTCTAGTGCTTACATGTATTAAAGAGGAAGAGAAATAACATAATTTACCTTTAGATCTTGCCTGATCACAGCAGTTCTATAAAGTAGTCAAACTCAGAGAGGGTGAATAATTTACTCATAGTCACAAGCCTAAACAAGTGACAAAGCTGGAACTTGAACTCTGGTCTATGAGAAACCAGAGTTTACAGTACACTGTTGCTCTCTCTCACAGCTTCCTGTCCAGCATAGGCATTGATATATGTTATGTCAATAGAGTATCATTGTTGCTGTTACTTTTAAATCTAACCTATAGTTAGAAGAGGTATGGTAAAAAGAAGACTGACTGACCATTAAAAAATCCCCTCTTAGTCTTCATATCCTACTTTAAAAAGGTATGATTTGAATAAGAAAGCTTTGGAGATAACTGTATGCACATATATCATACGCTAGTTGCACCCTCTTTTCCTCTGTTTTGAATTCTTATAAATTTATAAGCATTGCCTAAGGAAATGATAGGGAGCTAGTACAAAGGAGGGCTATGAAAAATATAACTATTAAAAATGTAATCCTCTACATTAGCATGAGCAGTAATTAAAACTAAACCCTTTATTATAAAGAAAAAAATGGTTTTTATCATGGTTGTGATGACAGTACTGTATACATTTGTTTAAATTCATCAAGTTATGCATGTAAAATCCGTGAATTTTGCCTCAGTTGCATTGATTAAATCAAGTTAAACCCATTAGAGACATTGATTCTGTTGATATTATTTTTACCGACCTTGTTTCTAAATAGACTAATCATAGTATCAACACTTCCTGTCCTTACAAGAATAGATTTAGTCACCAAAGAGAACTATTACTCATGGAGACTGAGCTGGAGCATAAAGAGAGATACATTTATTTTTAAAGGAAAGGGCACTGTTGAAATAACAGTCTCTGTCTAACCCTCAGGAATATTAAAGTAACATTGTTAGAATGATTTATAGAGAGGACGGTCATCACCGAGAGCATGTTGCATGAAGATATAGTTTTGGCAAAAACTAGTAAGAATTCAGTCAGCTTATCACCCCTAATTATGATGGCAATTATAGTATTAAGGGAAACAGAAAACTAACATATCTGAATGAGTCAAATGACAGTGTAGTTTATTCTCTTCTCAAGCCCTGTTACTGTTTAAAAATATAATTTACACATGTACACACAGAGGGGAATCTCGGTGCTGTCTTGCTTGCCCCTAGGAAGCTAAGGGAAAATTATATGAAGGCCTGTTGTTTTTTTTGTCTTAAGTTATCTGCTTAGATACAGAGACTCCAGTTTTTCCTACTTTAAGATTTTTACTCCTAGTATTGAGGTAAAATACTATTTCAGTTACTGTGAATTATAGAAAATGTCTAATAGCAGATGTAGTGGCGATAGGTGTTGAGATGAATTTTTGTTTCTGATTTTCTGTTTTCTAAAATGTTTTTAAAAGATTGAGTTTGTAGAAGCTATTGAATTGAGACTTAGCAGTTAATGTCTATGAAATGTAATGCTTTTTAAATTTTTTTCTCCATATAGGTGGTTTTGATGATAATTCTCCTCTAAGTTCAGTTGAGCGGTATGACCCTCGAAGCAACAAGTGGGATTATGTAGCAGCACTTACCACTCCCAGGGGTGGAGTGGGGATCGCAACAGTGATGGGCAAAATCTTTGCAGTTGGTGGTCATAATGGCAATGCATACCTAAATACAGTAGAAGCATTTGATCCAGTGCTGAACAGGTAATTTTCGTTTTCTCTCTGACTTAATGGGATCTTTCAGTAACTGGTGCTAAACTGCTGCTAGATGTAGATTAATATAAAACATTTAGGATATCTTACCACCCTTAGGAAGCTTGGTGTCTTTCAAAACTAGTCCCATAATAGGCAGTTTTTATCTTCGTTGGTACTTTGAGTAAAGTAAATCATGCTTTGTTTTAAGATAACATTCTCTCTCCTCTATCTTTTCAGGTGGGAGCTTGTTGGATCTGTGTCTCACTGCAGAGCTGGAGCAGGCGTAGCTGTGTGTGCCTGTTTAACGAGCCAAATTCGAGATGTAGGTCATGGACCCAATAATGTGGTTGACTGTATGTGATCTGAGTTCCAGCCATCGACAATTTAGTCATCTCTGATAGTCAAGAAAGAAGACCAGGATTTTGTATGAACAGTTTTAACTACTATTATAGAGTCTTATTTAAATGTAAACTTGTTGTATTGTGACTAAGTGCAACTTTTGGAATAGTAGATAAAGAATTATTAGTAATAAAGTTAAATTTTATACTTCCCACTTTAGCAAATAATTGAGTAGGGAAGGAGGACATTTGAACCTGGAACCATACCTTCTCTGAAAAATGTTTAAAGTAGTGCCAAATGTTGAAATTGCCATTTAAAAGATTGTGGATGAATCAAAATGTAAAACAGTCACTTGCTGAGTTTTACTTTGTGCGTGTGTGTGTGCCTAAAGGTGTTAACCTTAGGCAGTGGATTTTTCCTAGAGGGGAGATTACAATATATTCATCAACACCAGGATATAGAAGAGACCTCTTTTTGAAGATCAGTTCTGCTTAGTGCTGATGAATTTATGCCTTGCTTTTTTCTAGGTGTTGATTTTTCAATTTCTTGGATATTGACAGAAATAGAAACAAATGTTTGATGTCTCTGCATGCCACTTGGCTCAAAGCTTGTAGGAGTGTTATGAGGTCTTAATTTCAGTTTGAATTGTTAGGACACCAAAGACCTAGCTGAACTATCCATCTGAACGAATGTACACTTTTATCTTTTCATCTTATACAACAAAGGAATTTTTTCATAATCAAAAATTGAACCAGTGTAAATATTAGAGGAAAGCTTTAGGGCTGATGTTATTCTAGTGCCCAGTCAAGAGACCTTGAGAAAGAACGGCACTGATTATGTGACTCCTTAATGAGGGGAGCCTGAAAATGTGTTCGACACTCTTTTTTTGATTTAATTACTTGATTTTGAACTTCCTATTTTGCTACTTGCCACCATTCTGGTGTTTCTAACTGTACAGAATCTGGGTTAATTTATTATGAATGAAAATGAATGCATTTTTACATAAATCTTATATAGACTCTAGTTAACTGATTAGTTCACATCCATCACTACCAGTAAAAGATACTATTGGTAGAAACAAGAGAAAGATTTAAACTACTTTTTCCCCACTTTATTTAATTCCCTTCAGTATATTTATTTAACTTGAATTGAAAATATTTCTGTACATTAATTTGAAGCCAGGATTTAAATCACACACCTACTGATTTAATAGCTCTTCATGGTTTTAACCAGCATTATAAAATGGCCTATTCCATCATATGCATATATTTTTATACATATTTATGAGGAATATCTTGTATTTGCAATGTAGTTTGGCACCTCTTTTCTAGGTCTTCCTAAATTTTCCTTTGGTCTTCCTAAATTTCCCTTTAGTCATGCCTTAGAATTTAGTATAATTTGCTGCTGGTCAGTCATCTGGTTCACAAGGAAGAACACTAAGCCCACCTGAAGTTCATTGCCTAGTCACTCTGTGGTCTTCATTAAATGGCAGCGTGGGCTTGTCAGTGCAGTAGGTCAAAAAGCCTCATTACAAAAGCCAGTGCATATTGGGTATAGTGGACCATCCCCCCAAAAAGAAAAAATTGTAAGAAGGCTCAGGCTGGCAGAAAAAGGTCTTTCATGAAGCAGATTTAAAAGTTCCCAAATTATGCCATTTTTTGCTATCAACCTGTAAGTGAGTTCCTTTGTCACAGCTGGATCTGAACCAGTGGTCTCATATATAACTAAAACCATATTTCAGTCAATCCCGAAAGCATTTAACTCTACAGCACTTTCTAAACTGGCTACAACTGGCTGGATGTAGAGACTAAGTCTCAAAACCTGGCTTCAACTGTGTACTTTTCATATCTAATGCTGTTCTTGTATCACAGTGCTTGTCTAGGTATGGCCAGTAGTCTGCTGTTTATTTTGTGGTGAAGGGGCTTTTGATCTTATTTCTAAGATAATTTAAAATGTCTTTTTCTTTAACATTTCTGCCTTTGTCATGTGTATAGAGTATAGGAACATAAAGTTGTTACATTTCCAATTCTCGTTTTTATTATACACTAGTCATCTAACATGCTAAGTTGGTATCCCAGGCACCCATAAAATAGGAACTGCTCATAAGAGAAGGCAGGTGAAGCAAACAGGACATGTGGCTGGCGGTTACATTGTGTGCGGGCAGTCAGCATAGCCTCGAGGGACCTGACGGTGGCATGAAAAGACAAATAGTGGAATCAGTATGCACAGTCTCTTTATTAAAAACACATTCTTTGAGATATGAAATGAGAATCAGGCCAAAGGAATCATGCAGTTGAACGATGATTATGTTCATAAGTGTAAAGAGATGAAATATTCAGAGATGGCTCCTTAATTGTGAGGCCTGTTACTTTAACCTCAGATGTTAATAGCGCCTACCAAAAAGTGATATAAAGTAGAGCTAAATTTTGAAATTGTAAATGGGAAAAAGAAAAAGTGAAAATTTGCATATTATTTTTTCAAGATATATTTCTAGGTGCTTTTGTGTGAGTCTCCCATTAGTCACTAAAGCCACTGCTTTACTGTATTGCACTGCCACTTTAAGAACAAATTACTTGATACTGTTTTTGACTAATTTCACTATATTCTGTGTTACTAATTATTTTTTAAATATTTGAATAAATTTTGTATTCCTTCTAAGGAGTATTATTCATTGTTTTAATTCCCAAATGTATTTTGAACTTAAAATGCTGTTAAATGCCAGTTAAGAGATTGTTGAAGTTGCATAAACTGCTCTTGCAAATGGTAAACATGAAAAACATTTTTGTTCCTTTTTTCTCCATGTGTTATATGGTAGAGAATGCATTTGGAATCTAATTCATGTCTTATCAGTTAAGAATGTTTTCTGTGGTTTCTCATATCAGACTTTTAAAGAATTATTATTGGGGATGTTGTTGGCTCTGTCTTTTTTTCTTAAAATTGTATGTATATTTGTGTGGTAATACTCCAGAGCAAATCAAAATAATAAATTATCATATACACTATCAAGTACTGAGATCAAAGAGTTGGGTTCATATCAGTGCTATTTATTGATTAAATATATTGCATGCATATATTAGAAATAGGAACTTCTTTCTGAACGGTCAATATAACTTTGCTTCTCATTGTTTGATTCCATTTATAGAACCTTATCAAGATGATGTAATTGTTCTCCATCTCAAATACAAGTCAATTTAGTAGGTTGGCTATAATACTTTTCTTATAAAAAGTATCTTTCTGTTGAACTGGAAATAGGAAGATTTTTGTTACCCTTAAAAAAGTTAAAGGTAACTGATGTAGTTTCACTAACTGTTCAGTGACTGATTAAGCAATTGTCTCTTCAGCAGTTGCAGACGTGTACTATATAGAAGTGAGATTCTTTATGCACTAAGATAATATTGCCCTTCCAAGTAGTAACCTTGTGAAGCTGTAATTTTGGGGTTTTTTGGTTTTTAGCTATGTGCCATTGCTAAAAACATTTCTGAAACTTCTCTTTGAAAAAACAGCCCAAAGAATCCATTTGTAAGTCATCTAAGAGAACTGGCCTCATGAGAGTCATATGTTAATTTTGAGCAGGGTCTTAACTTGATTATGGCTCCATGTGCTTTATTCATCGGACTTGATTCGAAATATTTTATGCTCATCACAGGTGAAGTCTATCCTCAAAGAATGTTTTCCTCCCCTGGGAAAAAATTTCTCCAGAAGCAAGCAGTTTTAGAGGAAGATTACTAATACTGTCCTGAACAATAGCAACTTCAGTGAAGGAAGTATGGAGCTTCTTTGAGGGGAAACCTTATTTGAATGCAAAAATTATGGTGGTTTTTGTTGCTATTTTAACAAATCACTCTGCCATTATCTGAATGGTTGAGGCTAAATTCAGTCTACCTGAACAAACTCTTTAGAGTATAAGGGATTTCTTATATTTGAATAGTCAGTCATGGGGAGCATTAATAAGTATACTTTTTAAAATGTGTAGTCTGTACCCAGTCATTTTATAATAACATTTTAAATATTTTAATCTCTATAATTCTGCATATTACAGTTAAAAAACAGATTCAAAGATGTTAAGTAGCCCAAGATCCACAACAAATCAGTGGTTAACTAGTGTTTTTTATGACTGAAAATTTTCACTGTTCCACCTAACCAACTACCTCCTTTTTCACAAGATAGTATATATATATTTAAGGGATTTTCTTTTTCAAAGTCTCTTCTTGGCAGTATAAAAGTATTTCTGGTCACTATATTTCCTTTTTTGTCACTTTTTTTTATTAAGATATAATTGACATATAAATATTAGTTTCAGGTGTACAACATAATGATTTGATATATGTGCATTTTGTGAAGTGATCACTGCAGTAAGTCTAATTAAATGTCCATCACCACCCATAGCAACTTTCAAATATATAATATATAATACAGTATTATTAACTGTAGTCCCAACGCTATACATAACATCCCCAGGACTTATTTTATAACGAAGTTTTACCTTTACTTCCTTCACCCATTTCACCCACTCCCTACATCTGTCACTGGTAGCCGCTGGTCACTATCTTTCTGTATGTAGTATTTGGTACATATATAAAAATATATGCAAAGTGGAAGTTATTGAGTATACTCAATAAAACACTTATGTACCTGCTCCCTAAGTGAGAACTAGGACATTCCTGGTAAGACTGACTCTACATTAAATGTTCCTTCTCAATTTCAATTCCCAGCCTACCTTGTCTGCAAGAGGTAAGTATCCTGAGTCAATCATTCCTTGCTTTTTTCTTTGTTTCTGTGTACAGATCCCTAAGCTACATATTGTTTACTTTTGTTGGTGAGCTTTATAAGAAAGAGTATCATACTGGTATATAGTTTACGTAATTTGATCTTTTCATTCAACAGATTCATTTTTGTAATTTTTTCCCCAACTGTATTCTCTGTATGTTTTTGGTAATCTCTTCCAGTCAGCTACTTCTGTTTGTGGGTGATGAAATGTCTAAGGAGTCCAGTTCAAGTGTTGGCTCTGCTGTGAGCATGCTCTTTCTCTGCTTCAACTCAATTCAGACTCTTGGTCCTTGTTTTTTTATATTCCAGCCCCTGAAATAGTTTTCATGGTAGAAGTTACCTGAAGACAGTCTTATGCTTTAGAGTGGTGTATAACCAGGCTCTAGTTTCTCCAGGAACACTATACAGGTTGCTTTTAAATAATGTATTAAACTAAGACATTCTCTCAAATGAGTTTATATGATTTTATTTTTAGACAACCTACATGGCATGTTTTTCTTAAAAACAATGCCTCCACTCCAAATAAATCAAGGTCAAAATAAATGAAGAGCTCCAGATACCATCAGTCCCATCTGTCTAGTCCTGGTGTGTGGATGAAAAGCAGCAGCCAGTTATGATGTCAGGTGATAGATCAAATTGCCAGGTTGTTAACACTTTTCCACTTCTGAAGTGTCCCTACAGGAAATCATATGTGGGTCACACCATCCTCACGTGGTCCAGCAGAGCAAGCGTGCCATCTGGACTTGTGTCACCAGTGCAGAGCTGGTAGTCTAGAAATTAGCAAGGGTGTGCTGGGTTGGTTCTGCCCTGTCATGAAAGAAGGTTTTACTCTTGCTGGTCTCTGTTCAGGTTTCCCTTTGCTTGATTACATGTCATCTTTATACACTCCTTGCAGGCTTTTGTGAAGCTGGTTTCCTGCAAATGATGGTTGATGACAGTATCAACATGAGCGATGGCTGTGCTTTCGGTACCTTCACCCTCGGGGCCTTCAGTGGAGGCATTTCCTCAACGACCATCTTGCCCTCCACCTCCAGGCACAGCCCGGCTGAGTCACTGATTTCTCAGATCTTGCAGATACAGGAGAACATCTCACCATAACTGACGAGGCCCCGGTAGATGACCTTGATGGTGGCTAGGAGGAGACGAGGGCGGCGCTAGTGTAGGTGGCGCTCAAGTAAAACTAATTTATGTTGCATATAGTTGGGGCTTTTTTGGTTTTTATAGTACTAAAGTGAACATTAATATTTCATGTAGTTTCTTGGTACACATGTGCAAGAGTTTTTTTTGGAGTATATACCTAGAAGTAGACTTGGTTGTAGGTTTATGTGGCTGGTCAGCTCTATATTAGTTTTATAAGTAATGCAGTTTTTCCAATGGTGTGCCAGCTTTTACAATATGGTTTATCATTTACTTGCTATTGTAAGACCTAATGCTTGCCAATCTGGTAGGTATAAAACGATACTTTATTGTGGCTTTAATTTTTTCCTTATTGAACATATTTCCATGATTATTAGTCATTCCTGTTTCTCCTATGAACTACTTTGATGCCTTTTGTCCATTTTTCTACTGTTTTTCTTTGTTTGGTATTTACTTAGGAGTTCATAATAGTATACTAATATTTCCATTTATTTTTATTGCGTATATCTTTGTCCAGTTTGTGGCTTGTGGCTTATCTTTTTATGTTTTTTTGGTAAGTTAATTTTAACATATTCAAATGTTAAAATTTTGTGTCTTAAGAAATTTCTTACTGTCTCTTCTAAAAGTCAGTCATAAATTGAACCTGTGGTCCAGAAATTCTTCTCAGTATATACTCAGAATTCATTCACATGTGCACTAATCATAGTACTAACTCAAATTTCCCTCAATATAAAAAGGTAAAATACACTGTGGTATGGTCATGCATTGGAATACTATGCAACCAGGAACATGAAGTATTGCTACACAAAATATGTAGGAACCTCACACATGTAATATTGAGCAAAACAACCCAGAAATAAAAATAGTATGTTATGAATGAATCAGTTTATCCAAGTTTATAAAACAGGCAAAACTAATCACTCTATTAGAACAGTTGGGAGAGTGGTTAAACAGTTTGGGGAGCAGAGAGAAAGGACAGTGGTCAGGAATTAGTAAGTGGGCTTTTGCGTAAGCCTGTAATGTATTATTTTTTCTGAAATGGGTGGTGGTTATACAGATGTGTTTATTTTGTGATATCTCATTGAGCTATATGTTATTCTTCAATAAAGCATATGGAGACCAAAAGTAAAAGTTAGAAAGTCATATAAGTCTTCAGTCTACCTGGAATTGCTTTGTGTAAGTGTGAGATAGGAAAAGAACAATTTAACTATATAGATAACCAAGTTAGTGACTAATTCATCCTTTCCTCAGAGACTTCTTCTAGATGGCTACTTTCCACATAAGTAAACATCTATTTGGGGACTTTCTGTTCTATTCCATTGGTCAATTTGTCTAACAAGGGTAAGTGACATTATTTTAATTGCTGTTAACTTGATTTAAAGGTCTGAAAACCTGGAAGAGCACGTCTTCCCTCATTTTTCTTAAGGAGTCTTGGTTTTTTGCTCTTTCATTAAATATTAGAATTAGTTTGTCAAGTTCTTTGGGGAAAAAGCAATTTTGGGTTTTTTAAAGAGAAACTAGAATCACATTTAACATATAGATTAACTGGAGTATTGACAGCTCTACAATATTGACTCTTCTCCTAGGTTTTGCTCCTTAATCAGGGCAAGGAAATTTCCTTCTTAGTTTGCTAAGCTTTTACTATAGGAGTTGAATTTTATAAAATACTTTTTTTTGTATTGAGGTAAACCTGGTTTTTCTACTTTGGTTATGTGGTGAATTACAACTGAGAATTTATTTCACTGTCATTCATATATATATATGTATTTAAAATTTTTTCAGCTTTGTTAAAGTATAATTGGCAAAATTGTTTATGTTTCAAGTGTACAATGTGATGATTTGACATATGAATACTTTGTGAAATGATTATTACAAGTTAATTAACTTCCATCACGTCATAGTTCTTTGTGTGGTAAGAATGCTTAAAGTTTACTCAGCAAATTCTGAGCCCACAGCACTTACTATTACTCTTGATAGTTTTACTAGACACAGTTCTAGCTCGTTTTCTCTCAGCATTTTGTTTTTCCACCGTCATGGTTTCCTTTGTATTTCAAGTCAGCTGCTCCCTGTGGATGATTCCCTTTTCTCTCTGCTGCTTTTAGGACCTCCTCCCTTGTTCTGATCTGTAGTTTCACTATAAGGCCATCTAGATGTGTCACGTGTCTCTCTCTTTGTCCTGCTAGTATACATTGTAACTCTTATATTTGCAATGTTTTCTGCTCTGAAATTTTGTGCTGTGGACTCTCTTACTTTTGCTCTCTTCTTCTGGGACTTTGTCTTTCTATTTTGTAAACTTCACTGTATTTCTGTGTAACCTGCTGTTAAATCATTGAATTTTTCATTTCAGTTACCCTTTCGTTTCCAAAAGTCTTATTTCATTTTCTTTTAGATAATCTTGGTCATTTTGATGGACTTATTCTTTTTATTTATTTAATATATCTTTACTGATTTCAGAGGAAGGGAGCGATAGAAACATCAAGGATGAACCATGGATTGGCTGCCTCCTGCATGCCCTGTACTGGGGATCGAGCCTGCAACCGGGGCATGTGCCTTTACTGGGAATTGAACCGCCATCTCCTGGGTCATACAGGTCAGTGCTCAACCGCTGAGCCACGTGTGGATTCTTAGTCTTAATTTCTTTTGTTTCTCTCTCTCATTCTTTGGGTATTTTCATAATACTTTATATCCTGTGACTGGGTAAGTCCAATATCTTGTCTTTGGGAGCCTAAGTCTATTTATTGTCTCTGAATTTTCCCTTAAGTTTGGTGATTTTATTTTGTAAACTCATACTTAGTTGGACCTGTGGGAATCCAGAGGTTCTAAATTGGGCATGTTCTCTGTGAGAGGTTTTACTTTTCCAAGCCAGGAACTACCCCCGGGACGTTTTAGCTCTCTCCTGGCGTAATTCAGGGGGCTCAGGTTTGACTCCTCACCCTCACTGTGGGCCCAGTGCTTAGTCTCCCAGCCCCAGTGCCGGTAACGGCATTTGTCCTCAGAGCAACCGCAGTGCTTCTGTTTACTCACCACTCCTGCTCAGGTTCCAGCTGATGTGTCAGTTGGCCTGGGGGTGTCCTTGTTTCCATGGGAATTCAGTAAAGCATTTAACAAACATGTTGCCTATAATTTATCTGAGAACTAATAGTAGTAGGACAGCCCTTCATATTATCTAGTGTTTCATAAACCCCAGAGCAGAACGTTGCTACCATCATTCATTGTAGAGGGGAAAAAAAGATGAGTAGTTTTACTTTAACATTCACCTGCCTTTCTTTTATGGACTGAAAGATGGCCCTGTAAAATCTATTTGGTGAGAGTCTTAGTAGACCTTAGCAGAGTGGTCCCATATATTTCTCATACCTGAAGCCTTGAGTAAATTTAAACGAGTTTATAAAAGGGTAATTCATGAAATGGAAGATTACTTGGCATAGATATGTGGATCACTCCTGCCCTCTGTCTCAAGTATCAGTTATTTTATACACACCCGTCCCTGAGCACATTGACATGTTATAAATCCCTTCTTAAACATGACTCCTGTGTACTGATGTAGGTTCAGGAAATAATTGTTTGCCTGAAACTTTTTCTTTAAATAAAAAAATTTAAAAAAAGGTTGTTTTGGCCTTTGGCCAAAAGTAATAACATTTTAACCTGACCATAAATTCCCTGATTTCCCGCTATTCGTCTGCAAACAATGATCCTTTTTCCTGTGTGGAAACCAGAGCTCAGGCCTGAATGACACAGTGGCTATTTGTATTGCATTCTAAGGCGGTGCTATAGTTTTCCTTCTAATTGGTTCACTTCATTTCTCAACACTTAGTCTAATGCAGTACTAACTCAGTGTGCTGTTTTGGAAGTCATCTTTATTATGGGGTATAATTTATATAAAATGCACCACTGTGTTTGCAATTCATGACTTAGTAAGCTTACAGAGCTGTGCCAGCATCACTCTAATCCAGATTTAGGGCATTTTCACCGACCCCTCAACACTCTATAGCCCTTCTGACAGTTGGCCTCCACCTCTCCCCTCCCTATCTCGGTCCAGGCAACCATCCATGTGCTTTCTGTCTATAAATGTGCCTTTTCTGGGTAGTTCATAAGTGAAATCAGACTCTGTATCTTTTGCATCTGGCTACTTTCACTTAGCATAATGTTTTGAGGTTCATTTCATCCATACTGTAGCATTTTTATTGCTGAATAGTATTTCATCCTGTGCACAAGCCATATTTTGTTTATCTGTTAACCGAGTGGTCACTTGGATTGCATCTAGTTTTGAGCTGTTATGCTGCCAGGAATGTTCATGAACTTTTTTTTCTTTTTAGTATATCTTTGTTGATTTCAGAGGGAGGGAGGGAGGGAGGGAGGAAGAGAGAAACATCAATGATGAGTCATTGATCTGCTGCCTCCTGCATGCCCCCCACTGGGGACAAGCCCACAACCTGGGCATGTGCCCTGACTGGGAATCGAACAGGGATCTCCTGCATCCTAGGTTGATGCTCAACCGCTGAGCCACTCCAGCCAGGCATGAACATGTCTTAATGTGAGCATGTTTTCATTTATTTTCCGTAAAGATCCATACCGGTGGAATTGCTGGGTTGTAACAGACTTTTAAAGAAAGCACCAAGCTTAATGCTGTTATATTCCTATCAGTACACTGTGAGGTTTCTGGTTTTGCTTCATTTCCTTTACCTACAGCCTTTCTCCTGGGTGCGAGGCGTCTCTTACTGTAGTTAAATCGTTTCCTGCAGTATTTTTTGCCTAAAGGAATGGTTGCTCTCTAGTGGTGCATTTCGCACATTACACTTGGAACGAGGGCACTAATGAGAAGCCTAAAGCTAAAGCTTGTTAAAATTTACATTCATTTCACGTTGTGCCTGCGCTAGTTAGCACACGGGGCACACTATGAGGCCCTGGGGCCAAAATGTTTTCCTTATTACCACTGTTAATAATCCTCAGGAGCTGGCTTGTTTGCTGTGGCTTTTATTGAATCCCTGGAGGTGCATTATAGTCCAAGCGAAGCTTTGGTGCCTCAGATCCCATCCACTTCGTGCACTTAGATCTTGGTAGAAGGGTTTACACCTGTGGAGTGGCTAAGGCCTATGAAGGGGAGGAAACCGGGAGAGAAGATTTTGACTCAAACCTATCACATCCTTTCAAACCAGAACCAGAAGGGTAAATAGTTCTTAAGAGTGAAATGAATGTAAATTCTTTTTTAATGAATTGCACACAAATGGAATGTCTGGTGGCTCTTTGGTATTCCTAGCTAACGCTCTGTAAATGTGCCTGCAGAGAGAGGTGAAAATTTAGGAGAATGGCTCTCAGCTGCCCCCAGGCTCCTAGGGCTGTGCGGAACGTGGAGAGCGCAGTGCACATTAGAAACAGTGAGGAAGTGAGCAAGGAAGGAACCTGGCCAGACATTTTACTCCTTAAGGAATGCAAAAGGGTAAGTAAAAGATGTGGCTTCAGGAAATTAGGGTAGTAAAATAAAATATTTAATGGTCTAAAGTAAGAATTTACAAGTTCTGCTTTAAACAGGATATCTCACTTGTTTTTTAGAAAGTGGAGAAAATGTGTGTGAGTGAAGTTTTCCTGACTTCCTGTGTCTTAGCAATGTGTTTTACTGTCCTGACATGCGTCTATCAAATGACCATGTATAGATGTGTATGTACCCATACACACAAATATATCCACATTCAAATGCTTGAGCACAACAGCAGAGAGCATGAAGGATGGACCTGGCCGCAGCTGATTTCCTGCTCCGGTCATATGGAGGCAGAGGAAGCGGGCCACGTCACCCATCTCTGTGGCATTTTGGTACACGTAATTCTGCCCCATAGTAAGTATGGTGGGTAAAGAGGTACAGGGTTTGGACAGGAGGAAGTTTATTCAACTTCAGGATAAGCATTGGATATGAGAGAAAACTGAGTTATTCTAAGGTTAAAATAATTTTTAACATGTATCAGAACTTTTAAAATGTTGCTATGATAAACATTGCTTTTTAAAGTGGAGATTTTGATTAACCCAGTGATTCTACCAGTGTTGCCAAAACAAAACAATTTAGGAAGATACTGGAATTGTTTAATAGGGACAACTAGTAAGGAGTCGTCTGTATGCTTGCACATCTAGTTCTGCAAATAGACTTAAGGACAGTTATAAATGTTTTGAACAATGGTAACAAATGCTTAGAGCCCCTCCTCCCTATCCCAGATAATTGAAAGAGTGGTCTTTTTAGTAAGTTCTGTGTATCCCTTTAACATATATTTAATAGGGAGATATTTGATTGCAAATATTTTTACTACATAGACTTTAGGATAACATATATTCCAACTCCTTCCTTTTTTTTTAGATGAATTCTTTCAAAATGTTTTGATTTTAAAGGTAGAGAGAGAGAAACATCAATGATGAGAGTCACTGATGGGCTGCCTCCTGCACACCCCCTCCTGGGGTCAAGCCAGCAACCAGGATATGTGCCCTGACCGGGAATCGAACCACAATCTCCTGGATCCTAGGTCGACGGTCAACCGCTGAGCCACGCCGGCCATGCCAACTCCTTCCTTTTTGTTACAGGTGAGGAAATACAGCACCAGACATTCAGGTACCTTGCCCCAGGTAGAAGTTGATTGCTGTTTTGGCTTCTGGTTTGTTGTATTGTTCAGACGCTGTTGTGAAAGTGACAGGCGTCCAGCCGGGCCAAGGCATTCAGCCTTCAAAGTCACCAGTTTCTGAGCTAAAGTTTTGTTCAGTCCTCTGCTCTCCAACTTGGAGGAGACCCTGGGGGAATGCGTGCTGTTGCCTGTTATTTTGTATAGGCTAAGAATTCAACTTTTAAAGTTTACCTTGTTTCTTACTTAAAAAATTTTATGCTAGTTTCTTTCCAGGTTTATCACACTAAATCTTACTTTTATATTTATTAAACTTTTCTTTAAAGAATGCCCTCATGAAGAAAATACAAATAAGGGAAAAAAATCTGTCAATTTCAGCAGTCACTAGCGTGAACTAGTATCTTCGTTCATTAGTGAACTAATCAGTGTGGGTAAATGGAGGAAATCTACAGGGCATCCCGTCAGGCAGCACCAGACAAGGACACCCCCCACCCCCATTGTGCTTAGTCACTAAGTTTCTAGTGATTGCAGATTCTCAGGGCTTCTCAAGTTCCATTTTATAAAACCTTTCTAATTCCTGTTCACAATCCAGTTTTACTAATTGTCTCAAGCATAATTAAGAATGGTTAAATGTTTCTTTTTAATTTAAGCGTAGCTGGCATACAATACTGTATCAGTTATGTTAGTTTCAGGTGTTCAGTATAGTGATTTGACATTCTTATACCTTACAGTGTGATCACGCACGAATTCTAGGAACCTCTGTCATTCTGCAGTCTTATCACTGTTATTGACTACAGTCCCCCTCACCTTTATCATCTATCTCACCACCCTCTTACCCCCTTTGCCCACCTCCACCCAGCCCAGGCCCCCCTTCCCTCTGGCCATCACCACACTGTTGTGTGTGTCTATGGGTTTTGATTACTGCTTTAATTTCATTGCTGGTAAATGCTGTTCAGATTCTCAGTTTCTTGCTTGTTTAGTCTTGGAAGGTTTCTAGAAATGTACCTGTTTCTTCTAGATTGTCCAGTTTGCTGGCATATAATTGTTCACAGCACTCTTTAGTGATCTTTTGTATTTCTGTGATGTTGTAATCTCTCTCTTTTCATTTCGGATTTTGTGTTCTTTTTGCTTGATGAGTCTTGCTAAAAGCTGGTCAATTTTTTTAATTCTTTCAAGGAGCCAGCTTAGTTTCACTCATTTTTCTGCTCTGATCTTTCCTTCCTTCTAGTTACTTTGGGTTTTGATTGTTCCTTTTTCTAGTTTCTTTAGGTATAGCTTTAGATTATTTGGGATTTTTCCCGATTCTTGTTCCCATCATTCATCACAAAGCTGCCTGAGGCCAATGGCAGAGGGACTCTGGGCCTGTGGGGGGACTGAGCCCCGAGAGCACACACCCAGTGTCTCCAGGCATGAGGTCTGCGCTGGGAGGAGATGGCACTTTTTGAACATATTTCTTATTATATCTGGTCAGTTTCCTAGTTCATGGTTTGAAGAGAATGTTTGTATTTGACACTGGGGGAAGAGACATTTTCAAGATGTCTTAGTTTGGGAAACTGCTGTAACGAAATACCATTGATTGGGTGGCTTAAATGATGCATATTTATTTCTCATAGTCCTGGAGGCTTGGGAGTCCCAGATCAGGGTGCCAGCACGGTCAGGTTCTCCGGAGGGCCCTCTTCCAGACTGCCTTACACCTGGGGGCAGAGAGCTCCAGGCTCTTGCTCTTCTTATAAAGGACACAAGTCTCATTATGGGGCCTCCACCCTCATCTAAACCTAATTATATCCCAAAGATCACACCTTCTAATCCCATCCCATTGGGGGTTACGGTTTAACATACGAATTTTGGGGGAACACGAACACAAAATTTTAAAACCTCATATGGGTTTTAAAATTTCATATGAACACACTTTTTAAAAATATCTTTATTGTTGAAAATATACAGATGCCCCCCCTTTTCCCCTATTGATCCCCTCCACCCTGCATAAGCCCCCTCGGGCCTTCACCACACTATTGTCTGTGTCCATGGGTTATGCATATATGTATAAACACATCTTTTTAAAGCAAAGTGCACTGCTTATAGTACAAAGTCTCAAGCTCTGGGTTTCACGGTTCCTCCTAATCTGAGCCCTACCCATGTAAGGCACCAGTCGACTGCTTTCAGCCAAGGGAAATGTGAAAATACCTGGAGACAAATGGTAAAAACACAGCACAACATGGGATATAGTGAAAGCAGTGCTAAGAGGGAAACTTGTAAATATAAATGCACACATTAAGAAAAAAGATCTCAAATCAGTAACCTAACTAGATCTTAAGGAGCTAGAAAAGGAGAGCAAGCTAAACTCAGCTAGCAGACGGCAGGAAATAAAGGTTAGAGTGGCGAAAAGCGGACAGAAAAAACAGGAATCAATAAAAGTCGGTTCTTTGCAAAAAGGAACGTAAGTGACAAACCTTTAGCTAGATTGACTAAAAAAAGAAACATTGAAATTGCTAAAAGCAGTAGGAAAGTAGGGAAATAAAAAGGGAAAAACAATGCTAAGTGCACAGAAGTTCTGAAGAAGATGCACCGAACTCAATGGTTGTTAATTCTGGGGGGAGGGGAAGGAAGGGGACTTACTTACTCTGTACTTTTTGCTCTATATGCTTTTGTGTCATTTGATTCTTTTTAAAACTAAACTATTTGTAAATCAATTTGAAAACAGTATTTTTTTTTATTCCAAAATGATTCTCATGTATATGTAGGCTTGGAGCCTCTGCACACCGCCCGCCAGGTGACTTACTTGCTCCCTTGAGACGCTGGTTAGGTCCTCCGTGGCAATCCTGGGTACCAGCCCTACCTGCAGGAGGAGCTTCTCTGAAGACTGCAGGACAAAGATGGAAAAGCATGGATTTGGGTAGTTAATTAAAGACATTTTTCTAAAGCCCATGCTGTCGCGTACAGTTGGTTTTCCATGTCCAGTAGTACCCACAGATGTAGAAATATATGTGTGCACGTACCAGTGTGTGCGTTGTTGCTTAGGTGGTAACTTACAGGAATATTCACCAGTGGAAATACAAACGCGTAATTCTTTCTGCCTCCCACACAGGAAATAAGGTAAATGAGACGTTAAGCCTGGGCCCCAGTTGTAGAGAAGGGTGATTTAAAGCACTTATCCCAGGCAGGCACACAGTCTTCTCAATCTAAAATGGAATCATCTGTTTGGAAAGTACTTCAAGGTCCGCCCTCCAGTCTATGAGAAGGATACAGGTCTTTATTATCAGAGTCATGGTGTCTCACTACAGTCTTGCTTTCAGCCAGATTCAAACAGGAAAACCACCGGGCTGGTGTTGCTCAGTGGTTGAGTAGTGACCCATGCACCAAGAGGTCACCAATTTGATTCCTGGTCAGGGCACATGCCCGAGTTTCAGGCTCGATCCCCAGGCGGGGACGTGCAGGAGGCAGCCGATCGATGATTCTCTCTCATCAATGTTTCTCTCTTCCCCCCTCCCCACTTCCTTTCTAAAATCAATAAAACAGGGAAGCCACAGACACTGAATTAGTCCTGTTCTAGACATGTACACTTCTCTTGCCACAACCAAAGTAACAGCAAAGTTGTTTGGACCAGACTGGAGGGTTCTAAGTGCCACCTAGATGTTCTGATTAAAAGTAACCTGGATTGTGACAATTCATGATCCCAACAACCCTGGCAAATAGTGAGCAAGTATCTATTTAAATAATCCAGGCTCCAAAGTGCCTCAATACTTGCTTATAAAATGACTGAGGACAGGACACGACGGGAAATTACTGCTCACCTCCGAGTTGCTGCCGTTCCTCAGTGGCAGTAAACCCGACTCACGGCCCTTTCCCACTTGAGACACCAAAAACAAACTGCAGAGCCATTGATAGAGGTCGGCTACATAACAAACTCGAAAAATGCCGTCATGAAAAGCAAAAGATAATCTGGAGAGAAATAGTTACAATAGAGTTACTGTCCTGAATACATAAGTCAGTAGGACAAAGACGAAGAGCCTGGAAGAATCGTCACCTCTCCCCTGCTCAGCGTCCCTTTTCATTAACAGGACCTCCCCAGTGTGCTCGTGACTGAGGTGAAGACCTCCCAGCATCAAGTCGGGCACTCCGGGCCTGCCACACGGGCACATAACCCACGCACGCAAACCGCAACGTGGTATCTGACAAAAAAACAGACTCGGTACCACAGAAGTAAAAATGTAAATGAAAACATCAGAAGACACTGTTTCCCACCTGTCAAGTGGGGCGATTCTTCCCCTTTGCATTTCCTGACCAACAGCGCGGCTTGCAAAGGCACGGTCATGGCTGGTGCTGGAATCGCCGCCTGAAGAGGCTGCTGGAACGGACGAGCCTGTGCACAGGGCTCTGCTGATCACCTCAACCCAAGACTCAGCATTAACAGGGATTTCGGTGCCCCTGATGCCATGCGACAGAGTACACAGCATCCCCTCTGAAGGACTCTTGACAAATACCATCAAGCCTCTAACCTAACCCAGTTTGCAGGAAATACAGGAGACAGAAGAATGTATTAGGGAACACTTAGGGAAACAGAAATCCAACATGTAGATTATAGTTAAAAAAAAAAAATTTTTGTTTTGTTCTAGATTAAGACTAAAGAGACATAACAGCTAAATGTAATGCACGAAATGACTGCATTCTGCTCCAAAAAGCAAGCTGCAAGACCTGTGGGGGGACAGTTGCAGAAGTTTGAATACAGACTATGAGATGTTGAGAAATTTTCTTAGACCATATGGTGGTGTGTTGGAAAATGTCCTAGGAAATGTCCTAGGAAGTTTTAGGGGCAAGCTAGAGCTCAGCATAAACATGCACATGCGCACATTTACATAAAGAAAATAAGGTGAAATATTATTCAATCTGCTCAAGTGGTTTGCTTCAGGGATGGTGGTGGAAGCATTCTTTAAAATGTCCCCAGATCAACCTGGGATCCAGGCGGTCAGGGTTCGATTCCCGGTCAGGGCACATGCCCGGGTTGCGGGCTGCAGTCGATCAATGACTCTCATGGTTGATATTTCTCTCTCCCTTCCTCTCTCTCTCTGAAATCAATAAAGATATATATATATTTTAAAAATGTCTCCAAATTAGAAACAATCTCAGTGTCTAACTAGGGGGTTGGTTAAAACTGGTGCAACTACACAATGGGCAACTACTACTGAAAGTTCGCAGCAAACAAGGGAAGGCACAAATGTTTTTGTGAGAAAGACGCAAGCCCAGAAGAGATTTTTGCAACCCATCTTTCAGGTCTCTCCCCCCTGTAGCTTCAAGACCAAACTCCCCCTCCCCCCCCCTCACCTCTGCCTGCTCACCAGTTACTGCTGCTTTACTTACTGCGAGCCCGCGCCCCACTTGATCACTGGGACTGATTTAAGTAGAAGCCACCCCCACGTAAGGGGGAACAAACTAAAGAGGAAGAAGTGGGGTCCTTCTCGGTGTCAGAGGCGGGAGGACATCACGGAGCAGTGAGGGGTCCGTTACAACAGCCAGCAGCAGTTCTGGGGTTGGTGCCAGGCACGGCGCTGAGCGCTTTCCACACATCGCCTAGTGCATCCTCACGTTTCCTGGGTAGGTACCAAATCAACAGCTGGTAAATGAGAAAAGACACCCAGGGATGCCACCCAGCAACCTGGAGAGCCAGGATTCAAGTTCGGGAAGCCAGGTCCTTCCTGACGCACAAGGCCACCAAGGTAGCGCATTTCTCTGAGGGGCAGAGCGGGGCGCGGCCACGGGCCTGCCCGGCCCTTTCAATACCAGCCTCCTACAAATGTGTCCACGCAGCCGGGAAGCGGGCACCGGGCGGGCCGCTCACGGCGTGCCTGGCAGATGTTAGAGGGGAAAAGGCTGCGCTGTCACACCCGGCAAGAGCTTAAAAGCCAACTGGACGGCAGGGCGAGCGACCCTCTGACCATACTTTTCCCATTTTAACAATAAATCCGTATTGTGAATGAGGGTACCTTACCCCAAGGGAGACTCTCCTTGGCTACAGATGATAAAATAATGATTTTAGAAAATTTTTATTCATGCAAAATAGAAGCATGATTCAACCCCAATGATTTCTCTAAATTTTTATTAATTTTTTTTTTTTTTTTTTACAGCTCGATCCTCTTGTGAAAAGGAAAGAATTTGAAAGTGAACAAATCAATTACACTTTTTTTTAAACAGCAATTAATCCTCATTACAGAGAACAAACAAAAGATCTGTGGCACATTCTCTTTGGAAAGATCTTTTGCAAATTTTTCTTCTAAAAAAAGAAAACAAACTATAATTCTCACAGATCACGTCTCTTTCAAAGGACTATACAAGGCAGCTAAATTGTATTCACAAAAGCCCCAGGCTGCAGTTCCATTGCTGAAAGATAAAATGCATGGAGTCTCCTTTATCCGTGTTGCACAACTTCCCGTGGAGAGCATCGCTGCTTCCCTACCCGACATACAGTCACTGTGTGGACTACACAGCTGGCACGTTATTCCACAATAATCAAAGAAAAGATCATATTATTTTAGAGACAGACCAGTGATCTTCACTGACCAACTGGACAATTTATTTATTTTTAAAACAACTTTAATAATACCAAGATTTGACTTTACTCTAAAGTTACAAGAAAGCAAAAAATATAATATAATATAATATATAATGGCAATAAATAAAAAAAAAAAGGCAACCCTGCTCAGGTTATCATCCAAAACGTAATCACATTCAGGAAAAAAAAAAAATTGAAACAAGATTTGGGACGCACGCATATAAACACACACACACGCACACCGACATGAACAGTGTATACTTGTTATCTGAGGGGGATGTGCAGTAATTTTAACAATACATGTTGACGGCCTGAACAGAAGGCGAAGTTAATACTGCCCGTGTTAAGCGTCGCTTAAACATCTACTTTTAAGCAAAGCAAGTTACCTTCCCAGGCCTGCCGCCGCCCGGTCCGCCCGGCGCAGCGGGGCCGCCTCACTGCCAGTGGTCTCATTCCCTCGCCCTTCCAGGCCGGGTGCCAGCCAGGCCCACGGAGCGCTGTGTGTCTCCTTCCTGCCCTTTGGGTGCAGAAACGCAGGCCCTTCTCTACCCATCACAGTACCTGTTGATCTCTGGCGCACAGGGGGACACAATATGGAGTGATCTCTCTCCAGGACCACAGGCAATTTACAGCCACCTTGAGAAAGGTGGTAGATGGTGCTTGTCAACTCATCATAAATAAAAACTAAAGAACGTGGCCAGCGGTCACAATCCATTCTCAGTGACTAAGAAACCAACACAACTAGATTGTGCATTTGAGATTTATAGGGTAGAAATACCGCTTCCGATGTTTGGAGGAAAATCCCCAACACCACGCTAACCTGTCACTCCACCTCCCACAAACAAAATGACAAAAGATTAAAAAAAAAAAAAAAAAAAAAAGGCACAGGAAAACCTACATCCATAAATTCTACACAGGACCAAGAACAAAGCGGCAGCCCACTGGAGGCGGGAAAGGAGCAGGTTCTGCCCTCGTCCTGGCCCCTCCGCACCACGTGCAGCTCACTTCCCGGCCAGCAAGGGCTGGTGTCTGGGTTTCGGAAAGAAGCGCGGGTGTTCCCGCGGACTTCAATACTGCGGGCCAGCGGGGAGAGGGCCGGGGGGGTGGCAGAGCTTCTCAAAGGTTCTGTGTAGTGTCTGGGAAAGGAAACCTTAAGAAGGAAGTACAATCTGTGGTGGGCGTCGGGAATCAAGCCTCATTGGATTCATTCACCGTAAGATGCACAAATACACCTCAAACTTCATGAAGCAGAAGAAAAAAAGGTGTGAGACCCACGGAACATCTCGCAGAGCCACGGCAAAACAAACACAGCACTATTCCCAAGTCAGGTTTGGTCACCGAAAGGCACAATAGATACGTCCAATTCGAGCAGCCTCCTAGTCTGTGTGTGTGTGTGTACACGCACACACACGCACACCTCCTTTCATGTATCAGAGCAGAGAGTGTCTTTTACGGCTAAAAATTACTGAACAAGAATCATAATAAAATAGTAAGCTCCTGATCTTACTAACATTAATATTTAAGGTTCCAATTAAGGCAAATTTTCAGTCAGGAGGAGGTGGTTTTTTAGCTTTTAAATATCCTGAGATCGGGAATTAAAGGATATAGAACAAGGGAGATAAATGTGGTCGCATTTGTCTGAGGGAAATAAACATTTTGGTCAAAACAGATCTATAAAATAAAGGTCCATTTGTTCAGAGCAATCAGATGCTTTCCCCCTTCAGTATGTGATGAATTAGATCACCGGACGTCCCTCTCCCGCTGCGGCTCCAGCCCCGTGGGCCGACCGCACCACGCTGGCACGTGGCCCGCACCTCCCCGCTCTGACCCCGCTGCAATCTGAATCTCAGGGAAGGGTTTCCCACCGTTCAGCAGGGCCCTTAGTAAAACATCAAGTTCAGTCGGCACCTCCAGACAGGGCAGGAACAGTCAACATTTTAAAAAGAAAACAGTGTTCGTCGGTTTCCTAAGAAACACACATGAACTGTAGAGCCAAAGGTGAGATTTCCCACTCAGCTTTCACTCAGGACGTTTTGTACGTCTCACTGCGAAGTGCGTACTATACTGTTATCACACATTCAAAGGCTTAATTTTAGACCCAGTCCTTTCAATTTATCTACCTCATTACAAATTTTGGCCTTTCGGAATTTAAGCATGTAGCAAAAAAGTGCAAATGTTTTACAAAGCCTTTTGATTTCTATATACAACTGTAACAGCCAAGAGATCTGATGAACGTGAAGGATTCATGGAGCCACTACCTTTTACACACACTGTTTAAAGAGTGGGCACCAGGGATTCTCTTTCAGGAACAGTGCACATTGCAGTAAGAATCAGAACAGTCCATGATCAAAACAGTGCAAACCGATCTCTGCAAAACTGTTAGTTTTTCAAGGGGCAAGTACAATTTTAATATAAAAGTCGGGGGGGAAAAATCACAAAGAATAAGGCCACTTATTCTCAAACAGCAATCACTTGTTTCAGCATTGCTCAGAACTCAAGCTGGAAATGCCCTCAGTCAAGGGAGCCCGTGACTTGCTGACAGGACACGCTCACTCTGGCAACAGTCTTCCCAGATCAGGACCCGTCGCAGACACGGTGTCCTTCCAAACTGACGGGGGGGGGGGGGGGGCTTACACTGGGGAGTGGTGCCGGGGGTGGGGGTGGGGGGCAGGAACTGGCCAAGGGAGAAAAAGGTGATGTTAAATAATTAGACACATGTGATTCTGGGACCTTGTCTCCTACACATAAGAGGACACACGATGTCACAAGCATACAACCTACCAGGCAATTACTGTTCATTTAACAACAGGGTGCTTTTTAAATGAGTAATTTAAAAAGGACCATGGCTTTGCTCTAGAACATCAAGACCACACATGAAGTTCATGCTCAGATATTACTACTGCTGTTAATTCTCTGGCTTTAACCTAAACACGAGGTAACAGGCCTCTGCCCTAGCTAGTCCGTGATGACAAAAGAGCAGGCTGGGTAGACGGTGAAAGACAGCTTCGCACGGTCCGCACAGCTTCACCCCGTCTTTTGCACGTCTCCTTTTGCATCAGCCAGATTACCAAGAAGGTTCTGACAGTCACCACGTGGACCTCAGCCTTCACTATAAGTAAAGGTGGTGTTCACCCCCTTCCCCACTAAACAGGAAAACGTCAGCATGCTTGTAGGAAACGTGTCGGGGGCAGAATGGGTGAGGGAGGAAAATAAACCAACTGTAGAGACCACACTCCTCAATTTTAATGTGTGCAAATTCTACTTCTAAAAGGGATGAGGAATTGGCTTTTAAAAACACTGCACTCAAAATAATGCTTCCAGTAATAACCTTCAAAGTGTCAACAAAAAAGAAAATCTGTGCTTATGCGTACGTGGGTATTCAGATGTGTTCTTTGAGATCATTCAAAACGAACTTGGCTTACTGTCTACAATATGGCAATAACAATGTCTGGGGAGGCCACAGTTCCTCCTCAGTCCATCAAAACGAGCTGACCGAGAACACTGGAGTGAAGGCAGGTGGTGATGACTTTTTCTAAGTCTAACCAATCACCCCAATCTCCACATCCTTTCAGGGAGTTAATTTCCCCTAGATAATTAAGGGCTCTGAAAGTCTAGTTTTGCTATAAATATAAAATAATTCTTAGCACAAAAATATAGCCTCTCTAAGTAGATTTCATTTGTTCACTGACAAAACTCTGAGTTGGTTAGACAACAGGAGTTACCACATAACTGTAGACCACAGACCAGCACCTCAAATTCCAGCTCTACTTAAACACAAATGAGAAAGCCCTTCAGCCAACTGGTCATAAATGTTGGTTCCCTTCTTCCCCAAGGTAGAAAATCCAGAATACGGTCACTGGTGACTGCCTTCCGTGGCCCCTCCTCTCCCACTGCTCCAGCTGGGCGGACTTCCAACTTGGTGGCGAAGAATCAGAGCTGGGGGAGCGTGCAGTACTCCGGGCGACGGGGGCTGCCCTCAATTCCATAAGTTATGACAATACTTGGTATTATCAAAGCAACTGTTCACTGGCAGAAAGTGGGGTACAGTGGAGTCCTTCACAATTTAGGTTTCATAGATGACTGCTAGAATTTACAAAACAAATATTTTCCCAAAAACTTAGAAGAAGAAAAATCATCCCAAAACCCTACACCAAAATTCATTGTTAAAAATATTTTCTTCTGGGAATGGACTAGTGTGGCTGCTGAGATGATGGGAACTTGCTTTCAGAGCTGAAATTGCTTCTCCTCATTTCATTTGCAACTCGCATCCTGCTGGTTAAAAAATACGGAAATGTTTCTAGACCATTCATAGACCCCTTTGAGGCTACATTGCACTGCGTCCTTCAGTTAGGAAAGGCGACGATCATCTCTGAAGCCAGCCTCATTTCTACTGCTGCATAACCATCGCGCGCAACCGATGACCACACAATTCTTGAGAGTTTAAGTGGACAAATGTCCTGGCCATCACATGGTGCTTCTCAAGTTTCGTGTCCTGATGAGACAAACGTCTGGACTGTTTCTGAGGCTTCCAATGTGCAAAATAGTTCCCAAGGCATCGAATCAGCCTGGGCCTCCGTTAGGGTGTTCTGGTTCCTTGTTTCAGCCACTGGAAACCCTGTCTCATGTAGTGCACCAGGTCTGCCAAGCTACTATTGAGGGCCAAGGTGCACACGCTTGTGCTGAGCTGAGCAAAGAACTCTGCAAACAAAGCAAAACCACAACCGAGTAAACACACTTGCACACACGAAAATAAAAATGGCAATAGAGAGTCATTGTTTTGGGTTGGTTCCAGAAACGACCCCCAAATAGCCTATACTTCATCTATCACAGCAAAACATCACAGTCTACTGTAACGGCCCGCTCATTTCCACACCACCAGCCCAGAAGGGCAGGAACTGGGTTTTATTTCAGAGTTGAATCCATAATGGCTGGCACTGGAGAAAACCCAATGTATAGTCTTGGATCAATGGATGCATGAAAGAAAAAAAACAAACCCAAAACCCAACATGTTTAAAAAGCATCATTAATTTGCTAAGAAATTAAGTTCTAAGAGGCTGTGAAGAAATTAAGTGGCCAGAGACGGGAAAAACTATGTTAACGGCATGAACCTGGCATTCCCACCCCAGCGCTCACGTGGTGGTCACCGCCTGACACGCAGCGGTTCCCGAGAGCGTGCCCCGCCCTCTCCTAAACCTCGGATTTCTCCAAGACCTTCGTCTCGCAGGTTTCAAGAAGGCTACTTACACCGCATCTCCTGCACTGTCAGAACCATCTTTCCTCACACTGGAAACAAACATTACACCCGGCCTTTAGGCCACACTCCTTCCTATCTCACGCTGCTGTGCCCAGGGACAGGCACTGCCCTGCTTTCCCGTCGGCCGCCTTGCCCTTGTGCCGCCGTTTCACCCTGGACTGAGATGACGACGCCAGAACTTCTGAAGAGGCCAGGCACTGAAGCCATGTCTAATTCAATTTTGCTAAGATCTAGTGACAGAAACTCAGCTCCATGCCACAGAGCTCAGGAAAGAATCACGTCTCGGTTATGAGGTGGCACGGAGAAAATTTGAGAAGAGCAGATAGGTACAAATTTCCTGTTCTTCAAAAAACAGAACACAAAACACAAACAGCACTATTCCCTCCCAATCCCCAGGCCCCAGTAATCATCACCACAGAGCCATTCACCTTTATTCTTCCTCGTAAGGACCTCGGCCTGTTCCCAAAGATCAAAGGCGGTAAGGATGTGGGAAGTAATGGTGATGTAGGAAGATGTCATGTTTTGGATGGTGGCAGGCATCCCGCTGCTCCCCACACTGCCAGCGCTCGACTGGGAGCCCACGGAGCTGGCGGAAGGCACTGGAGAGAGAGGAGATGGTGTACCTGTGCTTCTGGAAAGTGGAAGATCAGAGAGAATTGGTTAATCACTAAACCCAAATTACTGATTTCCGGTTTCTGGAACTGTAGGCCAAGCCACAAAGTTTCAGAATGTCCTAGCCAAAATGACAATCACTTCTATAAGGTCAAAGAGACACCCTGCACCTCCAGGAGTTTGGGAATTTATTTCATCAAACACAGTGAGACGGGACCCACCAAACAGGTGGAGGCACGTGTCTTTCACTGGACACAGAACGAGGGGGGCAAGTCCGTATTCCAAACCTGCCTGCCCACACCGCTCACGTCTACTCCCTGGGCCTGGAGTCCTTCCCTCCCCACGCACCCGGCGTCTCCTAGGAAGAGCGCTCCCTGTACACTGGCCATCGCCTCTGACACATCCACTCAGTGACCATGAACGGAGCCACCTGCTCTGCAACTGACACTCTTCTAGACCCCGGGGTACACCAGGGCTTCCCGGCTGCCGCTGAACTTGATTTATTTATTAACTTATCTATTGCATTTCTCACACTTCACACTTCCGCTAATTCCTTTTCCTGGGTCACAAGCCCCTGGCAGGTAGGGACCATTTCTTACTAATCTCTGCACTTCTAGCGCTGAGCAGAGTGGGTGCTAAGAGGAGGCCCTTGATAAGCATCTGCTGAGTCAACGAATGACGCAGCGCAGCCTTCGGAGAGCCTGGGGAGGGCGGACGCGCACCAGGGACTCGGGCCTTCTCTCCGCCCCTCCTGACTGTACGCCGGCGCATGCGAGCCAACAAGCACCTCGACGTGGTCAAGAGAGAAACACACGTGAATCACTTAGACCTCACGGATATAAAATGGGAAGGCGGGTCAGCTGCCGTAAGCTCCGGCTGCGCCCACACGTGCCCCCTGGGCTGCGTGAACCCTAAGTGTGCCCAGCAGAACGGACACACCGAAGGACCAGAGTGGAAGCACCGTAAGGACAGCGAGTCCCATCTGCGCAGTTTACTGCTGTATCCTCTGTACCTAAAACAAGGTTTGGTACAAAGGTGGTGTTGACTGGCTGGACAAAGAATAAAGGAGTTACCTAAAATGATGAGACTGACAATGTGTTAGTTTAGAATAATCTCTCTGAGGTGGGAGTAAGTGAAAAACTTCAGAGGAAGGCAGTTACTTCTCAATCAGAGAAGCCAGACGGAAATCGCTTCCTTTGAATGTACTGGAAATGGGGCAGTCTTCTGGGTGATATTCTTAAAATAGCAAAGCCTGTCAAACAGGGAACCTTCAAGGAGTATAACCAAATTAAAACAATACTAGGCAAGTCCTATAGGGAAGGAAATTCTATCTTCACTTGCACAAGGACTGTTTTTCAACGTCTTATGGTACAGATGAACAATTTCAGTTCAAAAAGTGGGGGGGAAATTTAACTAGAGAAAATAATTTTCATTCTTAGTATCGCTGTTACGGACCCTGGAGAAGGTTGAGGGCACGTTTCTGGAAAGTTCTTGTTTACTGAAGCTCCAAGATGACATGTCCAGAGGGAAAAGGGACTTGGACTCTGGTTTCCCTGGCTTTGCCCCCAGTTGTTTTGTGGTGTCGGGCATATCTAAGGACCCTCAAAGTTTTGACATTTTGACCACATAGATAGCTTTTGACCATGCAGATCGTTTTTGCAATTATCTTGTTATGTTACCCAATCAGCAAACATCTTGATCTAAATTATTCCTCAAACAAACAGAAATAAGCAAATGATTTAGTTAGGGAGCAAGTCAGCACATAGATGGATACAATTTTTGAAAAGGCAAAGTCACATGTACACACAAATGGTTGCAAAAGCAAGAGGCAAATAACAACCCAATACTGACAATGACTGCAGCCCGACTCCCGTTACCTTGCCACGCACGGGGAAGGCGCCCGGGCGGCCCTGGAGGATCCCTGGAAGTGCTCGCTGAGGGTGCGGGAGAACTTCATCGCTCTGTCCTTCTTGCAGCGGAACATGGCCATGTTCAGAACGGACTGGCAGCGCATGCTACGGGCAGAGAGGCTGGGTGTCACCCCCCACGGACAGCGCCTGACCCCTCGCACCCTGACCGATAGATACCCTGGGCTTCCTCCTCTACGTGAGGAAGGGTCTCTTAATCTTACTGCGCTCTTCACTGTCATCAGAAAAACACAAATACACAAGGACATAACTTGAGCCACCAGACCGAAGCCTTACTGAGTCATCAGCAAAATGGTGCCATTTCATGATACTTAACGATCAGTGGGATTAACCCCTTGAACTTAATCTTCTATTGATCACCTTTCACTGTAATTTTCAAGCTAAGCAAACAAATTTCAAAATCTTTTTTGTAACATCAAAAGATACAAAAGCAAAAAAATATATATATAAATGCAAATGTGATACTATTTAGACAAAGAAAAAAGTACTCACCATAAAACAGCAAATATTTTCTCCTGTGTTGGTGCTGTGGGGTCTGAGAAGGACTTTAATGACATTATGAATCTACAGGAAAATATAAAAATAGATCAGGTTAAACAAAAGCAGTTGGAAAATCCCCAACACAAAGACATTATATTTGTCTCGGTTTATATTGATTTTTCTTGAAGATGTGGAGATGAGAGCAATGCAAGAAAAAAAATGAAACTTTAGAGCCACAATTCAAGGCATTCAGAAAACTAGGTGAGGACATGTCTCTCCTCTGGCCTGTCACCTGCCTGAACCCAAGTAGACCTGTGTCCTGACTGAGCCCCTTGTTGAAACGCAGATAATAAAGACAGGAGCTTAAACTGAGACGAAAGGGCATCTGATAAGAAAGCCAAACTGGAAAAACCAACCTCTCCCTGAAAGGTCTGGCATTTCACAGCGCACCTGGCACAGGATGGAGCTGGGGGCAGCTCCCCTGCTCTCGCATTCACCTAGAATATAATTTTAGTTCAGGCCAAAAAAAGTTCCTGGATCAGTAGCTTTTTTAAGGCTCCCCTTTACTAAGCTGTCTTTATACTACGGTTCGCACGGATTGCAGCAGTAAAGGTGAGGAAAGAGAAGCACTTAAGAGGACGGCAAAATGACTTGGCACTTACTTAATGAGGTCTTCGGTTTCCGAGTACACCGAGTACGCCGACTTGGACGCCGACCTGGACACCGGGCTCTCAGACTCCATGGCAATCCCACACTCAATGAAGGACAAGGCAGCTTCCAAGTACTTAAAAGCCTTCCCAACCTTGTCCGTCTGTGGAAGAGCATGGTCACTGTTAGGCCGAAAACAGCCTTTTACCTCGTTTCTCACCCACATGCCTCACTGTCACGTCCCTCCGCAGTCAGCCCTTAATTCTGGCTACGGAGACGTGTAAGAGCAAACCCACTCTCAATGACCGACAAAGCCTGTTGGCTCTGACTGCTGATGGTGTTCTTTTAGCACGAATTCAGTAGGAAAAAGAAAACAATTTTGTATTAGGATGATGCTCTCAAAACCTTAAAGCACACATTCACACTAAGGCAATGAGTCTGCAGTCCCCTTGTTGCTAGTGTCACTAATTACTCATTACATAATTCTCCTGAGGAGAGTGTTCTACACACCTCGGATAATGCAGACACACATTTCTTTCTATGTGTTGAAGTATATCTTATAGTAAGTAGAAAATGTTTTGGTTTATGAGCATCTTAGATATGATCTCAGACAATAATTGTTTTATGTATCTTAGAGCCCAGTAGATGGCCTAGTCTGCTTTGGAAGTCGGGGCTAAGTGTATAAGGTTACCCCCTGGGCCTACAGGGATAAAATCCTACTCTCTCTCTCTCTCTCTTTTTAATCAGACAAAATAAACCTTTTTACCTTTTTATTTATTTATTTATTTATTTATTTTTATTGTTTTTTACTGTCGATCCCAGGGAACTTGGTGTTCGTTTTGCTTTTAATCTGTACGTGGGGACATCGTCTCCCTACCTAAGGTGAACATACGTCCCAGTGTGTCCAGGACAGTCCTGATCTATGCCTGTTGAATCCCATTGTAATAATGTCTCATTTTAGTCTCAAAATGTGCCAGTTTGGACAGAAACCTGAAATGGACAGCCGCTTTGTAATACGTCCTTTAGTTGCAGTGTCTTAAAGGTGTCCATCTCGCGGCTGTCCATTCAGGTTTCGTCCAAGTTCCCTGGAGAATACTTCCTTGTCTGAATACTGAGGAAATCTAGTGCTGAAAGTGTCCCATGTCAAGGTAAGTTTTAGATAACTGGCTGACAAAGTACTGACTATTTACTTTTCCATAACTCAAAGATTCATACAGTCCTAGCAACAACCTTGGGAGGCTAGAAGACGACGACTGAAAAGACACCCCTGCTTGGCACCGTCTTAGTCCTCTTAGTCTGACTCAGGCCATCCTGTGCAGGTCGCTTCAGGGACAGGACTAAAGGGGCTTGTCTTTGACCCCTTTATAGTACCCAGCATCGTAAGGGCTCCAATATTGTATGCCAACAAATGGGGGTCTGATAAAAGGGTCTCAGTCCAGCCCCCCTCAGCCTGCCTGAGAACAGACGCCAGGCCGCAGCCTGATGGCCACCGTGGACGGATCTGATTCAGGTCCCTGTGGGCCTCCAGAGTGTGCGGTTAGGTTTGCATGTGGGGGAATAAAGGCAGCCCACACTCTTCTCGTGTGGTACAAACTTCAACAGGTCTGGGGAATACATTAAGTTAAAATGTTTAACTATGACAAAGGGCACACATTCTCTATAATGCAGTAGAGATGCAAAAGCATATTTAATTATGTATGCAATTAACAAAACCACCACCTTCCAGAAAGTCCAACAGCACTAGGTAGAGTTCACTGTTTCAAAGCATGTTTACCCACAGTGCAATCACTGCCTTCATCTTAAAACTTCATCTAATGGCACTGCTCTACTGCTCCACTGCTCCCTCAGGTCAGTCTCAAGGGCTTGAAGATCATTCTGGAATGCAAACAGGCTACCTCACCTTTCAAAAGATTTCAGGGTAAACACAAACAGAGCGACTTCCAATAGCAGGACTCAATTTTCATATCTAAAGAATTGATTCAGTGGGACAAGGAAGCACTCGTGTTAAATAAAACACTACCAGGCAGATCAACTTTCTTCATTTAGACATAAAACTTGTGACGACTAGGTACTCTGTCTATTTGCCCATGATCAATTAATGGAGTCAAAGAAAATAATTTCACTAAGAATCCTGTATCCCTCACTCATTAAGATCCTGCGGATCCTGCTTCCGTGGGCCACTGTGGGCACCCTGCACACGCCGTGCTTAGCGACGTGGGACACGACGGAATGAGACCACAAACATGCCCAGGAAGCACTCTCCCAAACGGGTGAAGAGCCAAGACTGACCATTAGCTCTGCCTTTTGCTTCAGCTTTTTCGCCTCCTTCATGTGAAGATCTGCTTGTCTGAAAGAGAAGAAAAGATCAGGGGTGGGTCACGTGAACCTAAAATCACTAGACTGGAGCAAGATGACTGAAGAAGACAGAGGAGGAGCGCGGGTGGGGGCGGGAGAGAGCTGGGCAAGCAAAGCGCAGCAGCACCCGGGGCTTACTTGTCAAGCTTCACTTGAGGCTTCCCTGGTTTCGAGTTACCATTTGGCAAAGAAGGCACTGGAAAAGGACTTGCAGTATCTCCAGAAGATCCCTTTTAAAAAATCATTATACAGATCACTCTCTAACATTTAAGATCACTGACCTAAATATATCATCCCTTTAAATTGGCCCGAAATAGTTCCCCCCAAAAGGAAATCTAACACTGCACGATTTAGTTTGGCATTTTCCCAGCAGGATTAACTGAAACTGCAGGTTCTGACTGCACTGGAACTGAAAAAGGTGGAAGACAAAACTGTCCACGAGACTAGATAACCAACAGAGCCCAATGTCGCACTTTCTTTTAGCCAGTGAACATGCACACCATGTCCACATGCACCCGGGCGAACAGGAAGAGGAACTTGTATTTGAGAAAAGTGGGTAACTTTTCCCCATTACAATCAATAACGAAAAGAAAGTACCTGAGATCAAACATTCAAACCAAGAACTAACCAGAGTAACCATTTCTTTTTTTTCTTTTTTCTTTTTTTTTTCAGAGTAACCATTTCTTACTACAAAACACCTGATAGAAAATTAACACAAAACATCTATTCTGATATTTCACTTTTCAATCACTTTAAGAATAAACCGACACCTAAATGTTCATATACTATTAACTACCTTTTACTCTCCCTCTACATAGAACTTCAACCACAAACAACTCTTATTGCCTTATTAAAAGTAATGAATAACTCTGAAGTATCATCACTAGGAGCTTATCCAATTTGGGAATTTAAAGTAAAGGTGAATCAACACATCCCATTTTACACAACTGCGGCTTCCCCGACTTACTTTGTGTTCTGTGGAGCTTCCAGAGCCCTTCCCCTCTGCTTTTCTGCGCTTGGGGATGGGAGAGTCCTTATGGCTGCCCTTGGTACCACTAGCACTTTTGGGAGGGTCCTGGCCGCAGGGATGCGCTTCCCGCCGCGGCCTCTTCTGCGCAGGTTTGGCTGGCTTCTGGGAGGATGACGACGACGGTGCCACGGGTGTTGGGGGAAGCATTTCCTTCTTTGAGGGCTCAGAGGAGGGCCTGGGTGTTCTGGAATCAAAGAAACATCATACAAAACTAAGTTGAGGTAGAACATGAACCATGTAACTTAGTTGTTCAGTTAAAAGGACACAATGGCTGCTGACAAAGACTAAGCTGTCACAAAGTGTGAAATCCATTTTTGTAGAAAGGCCAAATTTCACGGACTTTCGATGCCTTTGAAAAATCAAGTCCTATGCTGAGTGACAAATGAAGTTATATTTGTCTCTAAGCTTGCAGAACCTACCAGAAGTCCTGGCGTTTCCTAACAAGTCAGTCTGCATTAGCTACTCCCCAACCTGTCCCTTCCTCTGACAAGCAGGCAAGCCAGCTGCCACCTTCACACTGATTCCTTCTCCCAAATCCCTCCTACATGGCGACGCTCTGCACTTGTTTTACCACGTCATTTGTGAAGCGATTTCTTGAACAAATCACAGAAAATGATAGTTACTTTTTGGGGCTTTGGACAAGTCATTTTCATCTCTCTGTGCCTCGGCAAAGTAGGGATAATAACAGCACCTTTATTTTTATGTAAAAATTCCTTTAGAAAGAAATCGATTCCAGGTTTTCAGGAAACTTTCCAGTTAAAATACTTGTGATAAGTCCAAGTTTGCTGCCCAATGAACTGTTAATTCCTACAAGGTCCTCAAGGATGAAAGCAAATGAAACAAACTTAGCACATCATCAGAGTGAGCCAGACCCGGTGTCACTCCACTCCTACTGCAGGACAGAAAGGGTTTTGCCAAGTTAAGACCCAAGACTCGACTACCTTCCTAGGCTGTTCCTAATCTCTATACTCACTTTGCTTTAGAAGATTCTTTGTGGGAGGATGACGAAGATGACTGCGATTTAATCTCTTTCTCCAGTCTGACTTTCTTGCTATCGTGGTCTCTTTCTGCTTCACCCTACAATTGTAGTACAACAAGGTAAATCGTTACAAACATAATTGTACAGGCAAAATAGAAAAAATACACAGCAAAGGCAACGAGAACAATTAGACATCTATACAGACAGCAGCTTTCTAAGTTCCTATACTGTGGGGAGGGGGTGGTGAAGAAGGCAGGCAATCTGGATTTGACGTGATCTGTGTGGAGACCAAGTTTTGCGTTCTTCATACTCAGGAAGGGGAGGACATCTAAGTAACAGCTGGCTACAAGACTAAGCAGTAGACTTCAACAAATCATTGGTGATTTCCTAAATATAAAAGAACCAATAAAACATGCTGATTCACACCAAGTAGCAACAGATAATTTTATGAGTAAGGTTCCCCCCCATTTCTTTCAAAAGAATCATCCACTTATATCCACTAATTTATTGGTCATATAAAATTAGGAGTGGAGTACTTAAAGCTTAGCTTTTCTTCTTAATGAAAAAAACAAGTATCTTGCTGAAAATGAAACAGGCTACAAAATCCTCTGTCCAGATGTCTTATAGACAAAACCAGAAAGATGTAACAAAGTAAGAATAGTTGCTTTGGGATTCCATCTAACTTTCTCTTCTATTGATAACATTTTTTATTTTTCGTTAACCCTCAGCCAAGGATATTATTTCTATTGATTCTTAGAGAGAGTGGAAGTGGGAGGAGGGAGGGAGAGAGAGAGATGGAGCAGGAGAAATATCAATGTGAGAGAGACACATGGATAGGTCACCTCCCACTGAAGCCCCCGACAGGGGTGGGGCTCAAACCTGCAACCCTTCGGTGTGTGGGCTGATGCTTTAACCACTGAGACACACTAGCTAAGGTGATGCCATTTTTTAAAAAAAATATATCTTTACTGATTTCAGAGAGGAAAGGAGAGGGATAGAGAGAGAGAGAAACATCAATGATGAGAGTCACTGATCGTCTGCCTCCTGCACGCCACCGACTAGGGATCGAGCCTGCAACCCGGGCATGTGCCCTGACCGGGAATCGAACCTCGATCACATGGATCCTAGGTCGATGCTCAACCGCTGAGCCACGCCCGGCCGGGCAGGTGATGCCATTTAAAAAAAATATTGTCTTTATATCTTTCTCTACATATATAGAGTCATGTTTTGTTTTATTTTTCAAGAAATTTGATAGAAAACGAGGAATTATAAATATAAGTTAAGTGAGGGAAGAGTGATGAGAAGGAATATTTAATTCTACCAGGGTTATAAGTACATCAAAACATCCCTTTGTACCAACTAAAGTGTGATATATACACACACACATTAAGAGAACAAAGAATTCTTCATGGCAAACGTCTTCCATGTTCTTGTGCTCACCTGTCAACGTGTACACCAAGTTTACAAAGTCTACCATGTCGAGCCAGCGACTTCATAGGGGCCTCCTACCCACTGGTCTAGGCCCAGGCAACACCCCATGGGAAGGAGCCACTACCTCTCTAGCAAGTGACAGTCAAGGGATTGGTTCAAGTCTTTCAATTAACTCTGATGTGCATTTAGAATTAAACTCCTCCAACTGTCAGTTCACCGAGATAGAAATCTGGGACACCACCAATCTAGGACAATCCCTTAAAAACTTAAAATCCTCCCTTAAAGCCTTAAAGGGGAAAAAACATTCTTCAAATTAACTGACTGCAGGAAGCCCCAGCTTTCACTACTGTCTCTCTCCTGTTCCCTGAATGCCTCCAAGAAAAATGAATAAATTAAGATGTGTAGGCTCAAGCTCTGCCCAGACACTAATAGCAACCTGGCCCTGCTCCAAAGAGCAGGAAATAGAAAAAAACATGCCCTCCTCCTGGCACCCTGCAAACAGACGTGTCAGAGCACACACTTCCATTCAGCCCTTCGTCAGCTTCTTGGGGAACACATTTTATTTCTTGTCTCAAAATGGATTCCAGGTAGCTTACAAAGATACTTGTTTTTAATGTCTTGTTGTGTGCACAAGTGAGAACATTAAGAAGGGAAAATATGGGTAGGGAGAGAAATTAAACCCAAGGGAAGGCTTGGGCCTCCAGAGGCCATCAATTCTGCACTGTCTGGCACATTCCCACTCAATAGCCTCACACCCAGGAGTGCCTGGACGTGGCCAGTCTGAAGTGACAAGTGACTTCGAAGGCTTAGAGCAAAAAGGGAAATGCAATAATTTAGATTAAATGTTAAAGTGATATTTTCGATATATTAGGTAAAATAAATTAAAATTTAACTTTTTTTTAACATATATATTACATATTTTTAATGTGGTTGCTAGAAATTTTTAATTTACTTCTAGTGAGCAGTGCTGTTCTACACACTTCTCTAGATGTAATCTGCAAACGGGGCTCTGAATTCCCCGTGAGCCAATGCAAAGAAGGAATTATAAAATGTACAGGTGAGATAACATAAAAACAAATCAGTTCCTCAGAAATATAACCCTTCATTACAGAAGACTAGAGTAAAAGTATCTTGAGGGATGTAATAAGGATAATTTGTGACATAAATAAACACATCCTAACCTAATGGCACAACTGAAACGCAAGAAGACATTCTGCCCAGCTGTTTCTCGAGTGACGTTCAGCACAGGCCACAGAAGCGGGCAGATGGAAAACTTATCTTTGGGAAAAGCCACATTTTGCTAAAATACCCAGACAGATAATGTACATGAGGTAGTAATATATGCTTTTTGCAATGAAAGGTATTTCTAGACAGTTAATGAGACACAGGATAAGTCCCCAAGGCAAACTAAGCATAAACCACCCGCAAGGTTACGTCTTAAAGAAAACACCAGACCCTGGAGGTGGAATGAGCGTTAATTTTTGTTTGTATATTTTCATGCTGCTTAGCACTTGCTAGTTATGACTGTAAACCATAGTAGCAGACCTTCTAAACCACATATGAAAATAAGATTCCCAGTGAGTCAGTCCTCACAAGCTGGTTGTTATATCCCTGGCTTGTGCCAATCAGTGACTCAAGAGAAGAACAGCCAAAAAACAAGAAATCAGCAAGTACTGATTTCAAGGCTAGTGTTAAGCTTTTCGGCCTTTGGCTAAGATCAAGTGCAATATCAAGGCTGGCATTAACAACTCTGTAATATTCTGTAAGCTGGTAGAGAGTAAGCCATTAAACCAAGTCAAGCAAACATCCCCCTCTGTTCACTTTGTTTGCTTGACGGAGTTTGAGCCCGTGGGTTTGAGGTTAGTATTTCTGTACACTGTGCACTTGGAACCCTGTCATCTTCTTCCTAGAACAGTCACAGCGGCTTCCCTGGAGCAGGCACTCAGCAAGTATCTGTTCACTGGCACGGAAATTAAGTTTAGCAGCTGAGGTCCCTGGAGGCAAGACTGCACTGCACTTGAAGTGGACGGATGTAGGAAGGGAGCCTTGCAATACTGGGTGGCAGGAAACGCAGACTTTAATTTCAAGACTGGAAAACAGGAGGCGAGGAGTCTTTGAGGTTTTTCTAGATCAAGGAACCATTTGAAAATGAGATGAGGGTGATGTACTCTTTCTTAAAGAGGAAAAAGAAGTCTTCTCTGCCCTGAGACTTAGACCAGATCAGCCTCCATGTCAGGGAATCCTGTCTGAGGTCTGGGGGTCAGAAGGTCCCCTTTCCCAGAAGGATAAGTGTCTCAGTGGTGCTGCACCTACAACAAAAGGAGGCTGGTGACTTGTTTGCTTTTCTTAACCTGCCGGGTCAGGCAGCCATGGATTAGCTGCCAAATGCTGCTCCACCCAGCGCAGAGCAAAGGGCAAGAATGAAGGCCATAAAAGGAAGAGCCGGGACTGCGAGACCACGGTGGTTTCTGGAAGAGAATGCTGCGGGGCAGCCTGCTCCCGCCGGCACCTGGCCCGCCATCTAGGTGCCTGTACGCAGCGGGGAAAGGAAGGTGGCTTTTTCAGAACTGACACTCATTTGGGGCCACAGTGTTTCTAAAAGGTGTTAAGAGAGTGAACAGGGAGCTTGGCTGTGATGGGGAGAGATGAGGGGCATCTGAAAGGAAAACTGAAGACGAGTGTGGAGGTGGCAGGTGTGAGCAATAGAGGGATAGAGCCAGGGATGACATTATAACCGCCAGAGTCAGTACACTGATCTTGAACTATGACCTTGTGACTGTCTCCAAGAGACTCCCCACTAGACACTTGTGAAAGAAAAGAAAGATCACTGGATTGGGTGGAGTCAGCATACCTGAGCTCCAAATCTACTTTTACCAAGCAGCCAAGTGATGTCAGAGCCTCTCTGGATCTTACCCATATAAGGGAGCAGCTGAACAAGTGACCTATAAGGTCTCAGCACTCAAATTCTAAGACTCCGTCATCTTCTCCCACGGGGCAGCACATGAGCTGGATGGCACGCAGAGCAAAGGAAGTGGAGGAGCAGCCTGCTGGGAAATTCAGGGACTTCTCTGGGATGTGCCTCTGCAGGAGGAGGCTCAACACGAAGATGACAGAGCGGATGCCAAGTCCAAGTCGGCACCAAGAGAGAGGGCAGGACTTACTGAGAAGACAGGTTGTAGTCACTGGGAGAAGCACTCTAGAAAAGGAAAATCAATCCACTTTTCTTCTTTGTGGTGAAGGAATAGAATGGCTTAAAATGGTTTTAACATGCATGTGGTTACAATGTTCTTAGAATAACTAATGAGCATGAATAAATTAGGTTGAAGTGGCTTCAGGAAATTATAAGGAATGACTTTCCAAACCCTTGACTTGGAAAGATAATAACTGAGAATGTTGTTCTGGAGAAACAACTCAAGAAAAGACAGATCTTGGCTAGAGGGGAAGGACAGACCCAACAACCATCCTCAAGCAATAAAAACGCATGTTTCCCCACCGCATCCCATAACTTCCCTTTCTCTATGCCTCAAAGCACACCTAAATGATGGCACTGAAATTTGTTTCCAAAAATGTCAACGCTTCTTGGTCAGTAAAGCAATTATTTAGAAAAAGGGAAAGATTTGAATGAATGTACCACCCTGTTCTGTTATTTATTGAAATGACTATTAAGCTGGAAAAACATAAGCTTGGTTTAAAAATTATTCAAAATAAAAAATAAGTTGTATTTTAAATTCTAAACTATAATCGGATGATGAATTTCTGTAGTTTATTTTAGAACACTGTGCCTATTTACCCTCACAATTTTCTCTACTTTCCCTCATGGATTGTTCCCTACCCACTCCTTAACGTAGTAAAATTATATACACATCTATTTGTACATATATTTCTATAGGTGCCACACCTGATGGCTTCATCACAGCTGTTAATCACCATGAACTCTATGATCTTCCCACACTTTTAAGACTAAAATGGCTTCAAGAACCTGCTTACTCCTGAAAATACTTGCTAAATGTTTCACCGGGAGAGGAACAGACCCTAAAGGGCTTTTAAGTAAAAATACTGAATTCCACTAATGTGAAATATCAGGCACAGTCTTCAACTGCTCTCACTACATCCTCAGAGAGCTTTTTCTAGTGATCACACTTAAAGAACAAGAACAAATCTCCACTACCCAAATTCAGGGAAAAGTGACCAAGCTTAGAGAAGATGGCCCTGCCTCTGCCGCAGGGCCCGGGCCCATGTGCGGGGCTGCCCACAGGAGCAGCTGATGCCCTGACCAAAGGAGTCAGGGTCCTGACAGGACAGGGGGTGCCCGCCCCACACAGGGAAGGACCTGAGGTTAGCAATGCTCAATGTTAATTATACCTGGAATTCAGCAGGAAGACCAAATGACACACAATTCTCTGATCATGAAATAAGTATACAGCGAGCTGATTTTTGTATTTATTTATCCAAAAGCTTCTAAGTAATGTTTTTAACTAGTGACATACTTAAAGCAAGGAAATCCTGGTTGTCAAGATCCATGAAGTCTTAACACAGCACATGGAGGAATTTCTCCAACCCAAAGAACTAGCTCTGTACAATAGTAAGGCTCTGCTGCAGGGGTTCCTGGACCCCTAGGCATTATGATTAACTGAGAATTTAAAAACACCAATGGGGGCGAGGCGTTTGAGGGTGCACACCCCGCCACCAGTACGAAGGCTCCTCAGGTGACCGCAACGAGCAGCCAGGGTTTGGAACCACCAGTTTGGACCCTGATTCTATCAGTGTCCCAGCAGAGAGGCAGACTGTTCCCAGGGCCAGAGCTCTCAGCTGCTTGCAGGCAGTAAAGAAAGCACACACTTGACTAAGATGAGGGGGTGATTGTTTCCCCATCCTCTCAACAGAAAGACAAATGAGCTGCCCCAGTGGAGCTCCCAAGGGCTGGGAACGGCTTTTAGAGGGCACAGTTCACATCCTCAACAGGGAGAACTGAGACTCCCTTTCTGGAGCTGCGAGCAGAGCTTCTAGGTTTGCACAGAGTATGGACTGGGCTGAGAACTGTCTGGGGGAACCTCCAATGTCTAACATTTTCACCTGGTTAGTAAGCATTTCAGCAGCTAATACTTCTCACTCCAGTGAATACAGAAGGAAACTAGACAAGGCCATGGTAGCTGCAGGGATAAGTGATAAAAAGAATTCCCAGGAGGAGGGAAATGGGTGTGTTTGAAGTCTTTTCAGGTATATTAAATGCAGGTACCTTTTTCCTAGCCAGGTCGACCACAATTCCCTCCATTAAGTTTCACACCTTTAACACATGAACATTGTTTCAGTGGTTTTCAGGCAGAGAGAATATGCCCTCTTCTAGCTGAAACAGCACGGCCAGTTAGCACCTGACCCCACCCCACGTGACTTGCCCGCTGCAACCATGGTGGCAACACCTCCTGACCCATTAGACAAGGCTCTGGAGAAATGTCTCCCGTACTACTTGTTAAAGTCATGTTTTATTTTTAACCTAGTGGAGTAATCGGCTGAATCCCAGACATGACAGCGGGCTTCATGATCTCTTTGTCCTTTGTTATTCTTAGCTCAACTTCCACAACTGAGTAAGAAGGTTCTGTACTTAAAAGAGTGTTAAACTTTTGACTCCTTCTCCGCAGGAAAGAGCTGGCTCTTCCAGTGCCTTTCACCCCGAATCCAGGGCAGGCTGGCTTGGGAATGCCACTGGGGGAAACACTCATCTTTCATCACCGAGCAGCAGCAAAAAAAATCTATCAGAGCTCAATGATTAAGAATAAAGGAAGGAAACTGTCCAAAATAGTGATGTGTCCACATAACTGAGGCTTTTAATGCAGAGACTTTTTCTTTCTCCACTATGTTCATTCCTTAAGTGAAACTCCCAAACATTGTAATAAAAACGAAACTGACAGATTTTATACTTTACAAGGTACTATTCTAGCCTATATTAGTCAACAAGATGTCTTAACCATAAGTTTAATAAGCTTTAAAACCTTTTTAAATAACGTTCTGCTTATTAATAAAAGTCAGTAATGGAGATCACAGAGTCTAAATCTGTTATGTTCAAATTAATGAGGTATTATGTGGCCATGAGCTAAAATGTGGATGTGATATCGGTATCAAAAAGATCATACTACAGGAGTAAAATTCAGTGTACACCGGTGCTTTCAGGAATTCAGAATACTAATTAACACTTCAATTCATGTGAGGTTTTAATTTCTACGGCATAATCTATCTAATGGGCCAGGTGGTAAATATCAATGTTCTCACAATAAATATAAAAATGCACCCCCAATGCTACATTATCCTAAAATGAGATATCCTTTTCAATGACTGCCTCATTTTTTCCCTAACTAGCGAGACTGCTAAAGGGATCTGGCACCTGGTAATCTCTGTCTGCGGAGCGAGGAGCACCCAACTCTGCAATGGAGGAGCAACTCTGGTTTAGGAGCAAAGCCTGGATCAAATCCAAACACTTCTAGCCTCCTCCTCTAAGACCACTCAGGGCTATAACAAGGGCCCATCAAAGCCCTAAGCCAGCAGCAGGCACAGGCCAGGCCCCTCACTCACCTTCCTCTTCTTGGCCAACTTGCTCGAGTTGTCTGAGCTTCTCTTCTCAGAATCCAGCTTCTTCCCGGCTGGTGGCTGTTTGTCCTCCGCTTTCTTCTGGCGGCCCCCCTTCCCGGGTGGCTGGGGCACCCAAGAGAGCAGGTCAAGGGTTATCTTCACCATCAAGCTCTGTGGGGGAGGGGTGTCCCTGAGCGGGGAGAGCAGCTTGGTGTCTCTCAAAGGCACCGGAAGTCTGTCCTTCCCGTGGTCGTCCTGCACCACCACAGCCCGGCGACAGCCACTAGTCCTGCCACCGCTGCTGCCACTGTCGTGCGTGGGGCCCTGGCTGTGAGTCAGGGGGACAAGGGCCAGGTGCTCAGGGCTCCTGTCCTCCACACTGTCCTTCGTGGGCTCCGGGCCTGCGAGCGCCTTCGCGGGGGCCGGGGGCCCGCCCCTGTGCTTCTTCTTCTCGCCGGCGGTGGGCGCGGCTGGCTTGGGCTCCCTGCTGTCTCCGGCACGTGGCCTCCCTTTCGTCTTCACCTTGGGCTTGTCTTTGGAAGGCTGGTCCTTGGAGCCGTGGGGAAGTCCTGGCTCGCTCTCCACCTGCAAGGTGGCCCGAGAGTCCACCGGGGCCGAGGCCTTGACAGGTTTTTTGGGTTGTTTGGTTCCAACGGTTTGCCTCTGCGGCTCCTGTTGGGCAGGGGACTTCTGACAGCTCCTCTTGCCAGAGTGGGAGCCTTCGGGAGGGACCCGGGGGGCTCTGCCAGAGCTTTTGGGGGGAGGATCTTTGGGTTCTGAATGCTCGTGACTAGTGGTGCCACCGTCACCACCCTTGCCCTTCCCGTCTGGGTGCAGAGGCGGGGGCTCTGCACTCCCCAGGGCCTCTGGTGGGGCTGCCGGCTGGCTGACTTTGGTCAGCCAGTTGTCTAGCTGCCATTTGTTTGTTGTAGGAGGCTCAGGCTAAAAACAAGGAAAAAGAGAAAAATGTTACCTTACCAAAGATGATCAATTCTTCCCTGTGTTACTCGCCCAATCCTATGGCACCATCAACCCAAACCTAAGAATTCAGGCCTGTTCAATCCTCCTCTAATTTATTCCTGGGCAAATTCTGTAACAACTGACTCTTAAAGCAATTTTCCAATTGCCTTGTGCTACGGGAATTTTGCTTTAGTGGATACTGACCGTTAAATATTGTCCAATGTAGACCATCGACAACTGCTGAGAAATCTTTGCAACATAAATATTTTGTTCAATGGTAATTACAGTATTAATTCAAACAGAATTGACACATTTTTGGCTTGTAAACGATTCTATCAGAAAATAACAGGGAACAAAAAGAATCCCTTTATGAAGCTATTTTCAGAAAAAGGCAAATAAACTACATCTTGGTGATTACCTCTGGGTTTCATGCTTCACCCTTTTCTTGACATACTTTTTGACTAAAAATTACTTTCTTCAAGACAACATATCATTTCTCTTATTTACTTAAAAACATTATAAACATTTATCTCTGAAAAGGTTTTCAGTGTCACAGACACACACTGATTTTCAAATTTTACACTCCGATAAAGAGAGTCAAGTGAGGTTGCCCGGCCGGTGCGGCTCGGTCGGTTGGAATATCAGCCCGCACACCAAAAGGTTTCAGGTTCGATTCCCACTCAGGGCACACATCCAGGTTTTGTATTTGATCCCCAGTTGGGACACGTGTGGGAGGCAATCAATCAATGTTTCTCACTCTCTGTTAATAAAATAAAACATTAAAAAAAAAAAAAAAAGAGTCAAGTGAGGTCACATTAGATGACTATCAGTCCCATTTGAATTCTTAAAAAATCAAGCATTAAGTCTCTTATTACAGATGACCTGAACTGAAATAGTACCTATTTTTTCTAAGACACACAGGGAGGCTCCAAAGCATCCAATTCAGAGCAATGAGATTTCACTGATTATCTATGAACTGATTTGGCAAATGAACAGAAGTTCCTGACATCCCGTTATCTCAACTGTTGATTCAATCTCTGTTGCTAACTGATGGCTGGTGCATCCTACTCTTTCTCTCCAACTAGGAGTTAGATCTTATTAACAGAATGGCAGAGACCTTTGCATCTCCAAGTCCATATGGTGGTGTACACTGAGATGTTCATTTGAGCATTACTATGGGTGCCCCACCGCGCCCATAAATATGCCATATAAAAAAATTAGTGCCTAATAGAGTGAGCAGTGATTACACTTTTTTACGGGGCAGCACATCACTTCATGCCACATGTTTTCCTTTAAGATTCATCTGATAGGTGGCTTGTATGAATGACTAACACACACAATGCACCAGGAAGTTAGCTGAAAGATATTCCACCTGGGATGTAACTGATTTGATTGTGGATACGAAGATCACTCCAGTAGATGGACAGTATTTTACAGGGAAGATTGCTAACAATTTTTCCAAGTGAAATATCCCCAATAACTTAACTCTATAAAAACGTGTGAATCTAATACATGGAAGATATGTGGTTATAGTGTAATGTATCTTACATTATGTCCACATGAAAAAGGTTAGGTAATAAAATGACAAGGCAGTTAGTTTGGACTTAGTGTGATTGAAACAGAATAGAACTAAAAGTAACCTTAAGGAACACGATAGGATGATGCTTCAGCAGAAAGAAGGCTGCATAATTGCCTTTTTCTGCTGCTTAAGATACCACACCTCCTTTACAGTTCCCTTTACCTACATCAGCTCTATACCCAGGCTCACATTTGACTTTTCAGAGCAGGGAGGGAGAGAAGATGGAAACTACTCATGTGCTAGGAATTTTGTCACATGTCATCTAAAACTGCATTCAATATTCTAACAAGACAGGATGACTGTTAAGGGTAGAGAAGAGATTAGCACACAATACCTACTTGTCAAACATTATTTCCTGCAAAGACTTGAGGGTGTGGTAATACTAGTGGGTTAACTGGGGACAAGGCATTAGTCACTTATCAATCAAACCCTCAAACCCTTTCCTGGGAAAGGTATGGCTATGTCTCACCTGGGCAATGTTTATAACTGTACTCCAATCACTGGCAAGCTATACCGAAAAGTACTTATGCAGGAACCCAAAAGAAAAGTCAATCCTGGTATAGCTATCATCTGCCTTTTCTCTCCCAAAACGGGACAGTATAAGATACATTTAGCAGTCCCTAAAGGAATGTCCTGGTTTCGAAAATAAAACACATTTTCTTCCACTGCAGTCCTAAAATGTCCAGAAGGGAGGCATATGGCCCAATTGCAGGGTAAAACTGAGCTCGTGTGCCCAGATAGAGGGGAAGGGGCAATCATTCCTGTATATCTACTATAAAGATGTAAAATGGATAGAATTCCTTCAAGATTGGATATTATTTGGCTGTTGGGGTGGGGGAAACTTTTACATAAGGGGTCAATTAAAAATCTATTTCAAAATGAATTTTAAGAGTGTAAATGCTAGATAGGACCAAGGTTTCAGCTTCCATTTCTTCCTTTGCCATTCCTTGTGCCCCATGCCCCAGCCTCCCAGGGCTGGAGTAACCCTAACACTGCACATTGGAAGTGAAAAAATACGATTGATTTTCATTAAGCATTTTAATAAATGCTTGACCATTTACCTCTGTCCCTTTATCTCTCCTAACTTTTCAAATTGGCAAAAGTTCATATATTTTAGAATGAATTATGCTTTTGAATAAAAAGTTTTGAGTGATGTATAATATATGCCTACTTTTCCAGCAAAACATAGTTGTGAGGGGGTATGCAGCCAAAAATTAGAAGAAAAAGAAAAGCAAAGGAGGAAGGAGAGAAGCAGCGTGATGTAGGAGGAAATCAAAAGGCTTCCGAGTTAAAGGGCTATGGGTTCGAATCTTCAGTGCTGCTTTCTTTAGAGGTGAAAAGAAAGCTACCAACCTTTTAGGGTTGAGGGAGGGTTAAGAGCCTCACAGGCAATCAACCAAGGTATTAACTACCAACGAAATGGACAATAAATAGCTTAGAAACCTAAGCAGATCCCTGAATAACCAAGAATAGAATCGTTCCTTCCCCCCTCCCCCCGAACTTTACTTAAACGGTAAAAAGGTGAGGTGTCCTGTACATTTTGAAAAGCTGAGGTTTATATTTTGATCCCCAATGTAAAGCAAACACTAAGATCTGCTTTTTCCCAAGTTCACCACCAGCTCGTGTGGTGGGCATACAGATTTCAGATTCTCAGAAGATTATTAAACTACTTCATCAAATGAATTTAAAACAGGGCCATAAAAAGCAAATTTTTCAACATTAAAAATAGAATTTAAAAAAGGGAAAGTAATAACTAGTAATTATAACCTGTTAGGTATGGAATTCGTGTTACTCTCAACTAACACAGGAGATTTACAATAATGCAGGTATTTATTTAAAAAAAGAAAAAAGAAAAAGAAATGTAGCTAAATACTTTGGGGAAAATTAGAGGTTTAAAATCTAGGCAAAGACAAAATATATGGTGTCCCAAAAAAATGTAAACATACACTCTGAATAATTACAAAGGCAGTGTTTATTAAAATACATTTCATTTTCAAAATTGAGCTATCAGCTATTAAAGTGTGTATACATTTTTGGAGGACACCCTATATTTTGTCCTTGCCTAGATTTTAAACCTCTAATTTTCCCCAAAGTATTTAACTACTTTTCTTTTAAAAAAAAAATAAAAATACTTGCATTATTGTAAATAATGGAACACCCTGTATTTCTGGGGAAGTTGAACCTCAGTGTATACCATATAAACAGTACCAGATCTAGATTTGCACTGCAACACAAAAGTACAAGTATGAGCCTATTTAGTAAAGTGATTAAAAAAATAAAGTAGGCTTTTCCCCCCGACTGGCCACCTGTGGTGGGAATCGCCGCCAAGAGAAAGCCCTTATGGGGAAGACCGTCACTCACTCTCCAGGTTGAGCCCTCAGATACAACAGAAATGGAAAGGCCAAGATCCAGGATAAGGGAGGACTTCCTCCCGATCAGCCAAGACTGATCCTTGCTGCAGGCAACTGGACGTGCACGTACTTTGTCTGACTACAACATTCAAAAGGAGTCCACTCTCCATCTAGTGTAGGTGCTTCGGGTGGTGCTAAGAAAAGGAAGAAGTCTTACACCACTCCCCAGGAGAGGGAGCATGAGAGAAGCTAAGCCGCTGTCCCCAGGCGCACACAGGGGACGCCAAGGGCAATGTCCGTCCCTTCCTCGGAGAGCCCTCAGGTGGGTGTGGTGCTGGAGTCTACGGCCAGCAGGGTGCAAACGTCTGACCTACTGCTTCCACAAACCAGAAGAGGTTGTATGTGGGTGGGATAAGACCTGAACTAACATTTAAATAAGTAAATAAATAAAATTTAAAAAATAAAGTAGGATGGGAACATTTACTTTTTTATCTAAGTCTCTAACTCTATTTCAGTAACCTCTTGTGCAACAAGACATAACTGTTTCATTAAATCAAATACTAGATTAATCTTTCTTTAAAATTTCAACTATTCAGTCAAATCTGTGCCATTTCTACTTACTTGAATTGAATTTTACTATTTAACTGGATTCTATTCCATCAGCGTAAGTAGCACGCAGATTTTTCTTTGTGAACAAGGTGAAACACAAAGCAAAGATCTTACAAACATTAACAGTGAACAACCACATAATTTGTCTGCAAAGCATATTCAATATCTTTTTCCCTGGGGCATAGAAAAATTATCTCAACAGCAATTAGTATCTCACAAGGAAACAAAGAACCCCCAGGAACACAGAGAGTAGTTTCTAAAACCTGAAAGGCATTCCAAATGCAGTTAATGCTGATCTGTTTACTCACTCCAAAAAAATATTTATTGAGCACTTACTCTGTGCCAGACACAAATTCACATCTAACAAAAAATGACACTCAGTAATTTTCTCAGCCTCCTTTGCCCTCAGACATGGCTCTTAAGTCTCCCTATGTGATCTCCAGATGGATTCAGTTAATGCTCTAGTGGAACTAACTGCCTTGCTTTCTAAACAGCAGAGATGAACACTGAGAGCTCGAACATTTCCTTAATCAGAAAATCTCATTTCCCAGAATTCCCATCTTAAATATGTGGAATAATTCTCTCTATACAAACTGGTCTAGTTCACCAAAAACCCCTTCCCTTTTCACTAAGAATCCTTTTCCAGCACAATTTTTACATTGCTACTCAAAGTTTTGAGGGCATCTGGCAACCTCATTAGTTGTTACTAAATTTCCTGTGCTCGACAATCCAGTAAGTAGCATAAATCCTCTAGATAAATGCAGTGTTTAAGATTTTCAATCTCATCTGTTTATCTTTACAATACTTCCCAGGGGTGGTGACAGGCAAACACAATTATGCCTGTTTTACATGGGGCAGAGGGCGCAGAAACACAGCTCTAGCAAAATCACTTCACCATCCATTTAATGCATGGCTTTTAGTGATTCAAAAATAGAACCTCTGATGACTTATTTCTAGTTCACATTCCTGCCCTTTGCTAAATCAGGCTGTCTCCTTTTGATTTCCTTAATTCATGCATTCCTGAAAATTCAAAAAGAATTCCCATTAATATTAAAACAGCAGCCTACTAAAAACGAGTTTTCTTTTTCGAGAGAAGGGAAAAGAAAATGGTGTGCAAACATCCTTATTGAGTTGCTCTTCAAAACACACTAGCAATAACAGAGAAGAACCTATCGTTTTAAACAGGAGAGAGAAGACCTCTCTCCCAAACCTCTACTGCCAAATGTTTGGTAAGAAATAAGTAAATAGAAACACCCTGTTCTATACAACGTAGGGGCAGGAAAGCAACAAAGCCACTCAGTCCCATGGTCTGGCCCACAGCAGACTCCAGCCCCCGAACGCTGCCGTCCCAGACGGTCTCCTGGAGGGGACACGGTACCTCGGGAGCCGGAGCTTCATGGGGCTCATTCTCCTCGCTGTCACTTGAGCTGCTCTCGCTCTCTGAGTCTGAGGAGCTGTCTGAGTCACTGGTGCTCTCTGACTCCGCACCACTGGAATGTGCTGAAGCCGCTACTTCTGGAAGCGACTGCGGAGCGCTGCAAAGCAACCAAGAGATCATCTGAAGACACTACACACGGTGGACTTCCCCCTTTACTCATTTCCTGCTTTGCCCATTTTCCTGCTACTCAAAAGAAACGGCCTCAATATTACCTAACGTTAGTAAATTACCGTATCACCCAGTTGAGAGAAATTCTACAATGGCTCAAAAATCAGCAAAAAACCCTTAAAATAGCTCACCAGATAACTAAATAAAAGAAGCCTGTGGAATTTTGCTCCTGAAAGCATTTCAAGCTAAACAAATTTAACTTAGATGTGGGGTACTTTATGTCAGGGGTTGGTAAACCATGGCCTGGGCTGGCTGCCTGTTTTTTTTTAAATAAAGTTTTATTGAAACACATTCACATCCATTATTCAGACCTATTTTATGTACTGTCTTTGTCTGCTTTTAATACTGTAAAAGCAGACCTGACTAGCTTCAACACAGACTGTATGGCCCACAAAGCCTAAAATGTTTACTTTCTGGCCCTTTAAGTTTGTTGATCCCTGCTATATATAATCCAAACAAATTCATTTATGAAAAACAGCCAATACATTAAAATCTCTCTCTACTCTCTATGAGAACTAACTGTATGGCAGCAAAAGACTACTGAATATAAATGGTGTTCCTTTGCAAAGTGACTTCAAAGGCAAGCCCATCATGCTCTAGGGCAGAATAAAACAGGCCATTGTTTATGAGTAGCTTAGGATGATCCCCAAGTATCAGCTGAAATAGAGATTAACTACTGCAAGTTTTATGAATATGACAGTCACTCAAGGTCAGTGAGAAAACACTGCTGGGCATATACAGAATTTCAAAACACTATCTTAAAACCTTGCCTTCAGTGGAACTAGCCAAAGCAATAAATCAATACCTAAACTCTTGAAAGTCTCCAAATCTACCTAAAATATTAAGTAATGAATTTATTAAATCAAATTATATTAGAAGAATTAAAAAATTGTAACAAATAAAATCACTAGTTGAGGTCATTTTAAAGCAAACACTGCACCATGACATAATTTCCACAGATAAAATGCTGCATCAGGTTTGTGATCACTTTCACACTGGTAGCCGAAGAGCTGAAGCCAGAGATGATTAGAATGAGATACACTTTCAGTGTTATTTCTCCCTCTGATTTGTCCCCATTTTATTTTTCTACTTTTCCTTCCATTTTTAAGTTAGGCTAGTTTGTCATATTTTATGAGTCATTTAGAGCCAATAGTAGTTACTGGACAAAATGGGATACAAATAAATGAGCAGAGCTTATGAACCCATAGAACCCATAAGACCCTGCTAACTATAACATCACAGGTTTGCAAGGAAGGTTTCTATTGCTGAGCTTGTCTCCGAATGGACGACACATCTCAAGGGAGTCAGCTACAGTGTAATTTAACTTTTCCTTGTCCATGGAGGTCAAGCACTGGCATACGAAATCATGAAATTCAGTCCCAGAGGCAGTGTCGATAGTTCCCATTTCCAAAAATTAAAGCATATGTTTTTAAAACATGGCTAAACTGTTTACAAAATGACAACAGTGCCATTTTACACCACACTAAAATGTGCTGCAGGCCATTTTAAAAAGCAACTGAAACAATTAGAAAATTCATATGACTAAGAAAACAGGCACTATGGAAACTGCAGCTTTATAATTTTTGAAAATACAGATCTGTCACTTTCATAGAAACACTGGGTTCTGCAGCATAACTTTTCAAATACTGGTTACATAATACTGATGAAAGTGATTCAGGCTTATTTTAAACTCTCAAAAATTTTAATTACCCAAACTCCTGATTTTGGTGGGTGCAGGGGTTTTCTTTTTATAGAGTTAACCACCTTTCTTAGGCGGACTAAAGCTTCCAAAATATTAAACAGATACTTTCTTTGAACTGTGATCCTCCACCTCCTTCCCCACGAAGTTATGAAAGCACCAGGTTGTATTTTTCCCATTTGGTAGAAAAAGGCAAACGTTTGTACAGATGGGGGAAACCCGCACACGGTACCTTGGCGGTGCAGACGTGGAAGGAGGCTTCTCTGGGGCCTGGGCATTCACGGTACGGGGAAGAAGGGGAAGGAAAAGAACAAAAGACAGGTTAGGATAGCAGTTCAGAAACGTCAGATGGGCTTAAAAGGAGTCCTGGAGTCACGGGATGAACAAAACTTACTTGCTCGGTCTCACTGTCCTCACTGTCACTGAGCTGAAGGTCATCTTCGAGCATGCTGGAATGGGCGGGGCACAGAGCGCGGAAAATTTACAATGATTTCTAATAACCTCTTTTAATATATAAATATAAAATACACTGAATGATTTAAAAAGGGATGGGATAGGTAGAGGTTTTATCTATTCATCTAATGCTTTATTTCACGGACATATGTTTTACGACTGTTAACAAAGAAACTAGTTCAGTCCAAGCTCCTTACTATCTCAAAACTGTATCTTTCACAGGTCTGAGCATTAAAAGCAGAACTACCACAAGACAGAATTTGTTGCCAGTCCCAAGACTAAAGTTCCCAGGTCCAAATGGTGGTGGGGGGGGGGGGGGGAGAAGACAATAGATACACTCAAATAATTTCCTTCTATATTCTCTAACAACTAGAATGATTAACCATTAAATAACAGTAGATGAACGAATATTTGTACAATGCTTAAAACAGTGCCAGGCACTTAAGTGCTGTATCTGAAGCCCTAGCCAGGTGGCTCATTTGGTTGGGCATCAGCCCATTCACCAAAAGGTGGTAGGTTCAATTCCCAATCAGGGCACACACCCAGGTTATGGGTTTGATTCCCCGGTTGGGGTGCATATGGGAGGCAACCAGTTGATGTGATGTTTCTCTTTCATAGCTCCCCCTTGCCCCCCCCCATCGCCTTCATCTGACTAAAATAAATTTTTTAAAAACTCAGTTCACTTCCTCAAAATTACAGCAATTCTGATCTCTAGGCAGTGTAGTTTATGATCAACCTAAATATTAAAAGTGAATGTTTTCCAATCTGTACATGTACTCAAATCTTAGCCCCTTTCTGATCTCTTCCCCTTTACCTTCTTCCATGGAGATACCCAAATAGCAAAGGAATGAATCAGTAAATGCTCCCTCCTCTTCCCCCCAACTTATGAGCATGACTATTTGAGGAAATGTTATAAATGAAAGTGAAAAATACAAGTCTGCTTGAGTATTATTGATGCTCCAAAAAGCAAATTAGAGGTTATAATCCTTCAGTATTTCTAAAAATACCTCTTCAATAACTTCAACACTTTTTATTGCAAACCCACTACCTGCCACTGAAGTAAGCAGGCATCATTGTTTTGGGATTCTTGGTAAAAATTACTGTATTTTCTAATGAAAACAAATGATAAAACTTGGCTCTTTCATAATGACTGCCTACAAGCAACACTGTAATTCTGCCAAGGAAGTATTTTCACCAACAAATGTACTAACAACATCCTGTGACAAGTTTCTGAAAAACATGAAAACTGTTAGCTTGTAAATATAGATCTCACTCAATATTTATCTAAAGAAAGCTAAATTCTTATTTTAGCAAGGCTAGAAATCACAGCCTTCAGTTGTATCGTTTGGCAGTAGCCAAGTAATGGTACATTAAGAAAAAGTCACTCACTCAACAGGTTTATTGCTGAATGGTGGCTTGGCTGGGGTACACACAAGCAAAAGATAAAAGATATAGAATAAATGTAAGGGGGGGGGAATCTGACAAAGTGTATTCAATATTAACCACCACCAACAAAACCACAGTAAATGAACCTCTGTTTCTTAGTCATTGGGCTTGTTTTGTATAGAACTGATTTGCCTTAATTCCCTGAACCGTCAATGACCATGTAATCCAACCGTGCGTCCCGTTGTAAGCAGGAAGTTGTCGGCCTAGCTACTGAATGCCCAGCTTCACGAATATATTTTCCTAGAGTCAGTAAGAAAGTACGTAAGATATACTAAGTCAGAAAGTGTATGTTATGACGTTCAGCTCTGCTTGCTGTTAAGGAATAAAAGGGACTATAAAAAATGCTGTTCCGGGTTCTGAAATTTCCCTCTTCAGAGTATTAGGCAGACAACAACGAAACAAGCCTGCGGTAAGAAACTCACTCAGGACCGAAGAGAGGAGGGACAGTGACCACTGAAGGAAGGCTGTCAAAGAAACACTCATTCAAAAAAAAGCAATGTAAACCAGTAAGGTCAAACAAAATCTATCAATTCTGTGGGGTGTACTAGGGATTTGCACATGGCATTTCATTTAATCAGAATTCATGGGTATCATTTATCTGGCATGAGAATAATTGGTGCACACAGCACATCGTCCGTGTTTGCCAATTCAGCCAACAGTAACCAACCACAGAATCGTCCAGAAGCCAGCTTCTATCACCAGAGATGGCACATGCTCTTAGTGGGGGGAATTTTTTTTCTAAAGTTTTTGATAACAAACATGTACGTATTGCATCTCTAGTAAGAAAAAGTTACTTAAAAACCATAACTAAGTTTTGCTAACATGCCACTGTGATTTTTAAAAAAATCTATATTGTTGGGGAAAATGTAACCTGGTGACAGGTGAAGTTTTCATTTTTAGAGATAGGAATTTGTTAAAGAAATCAGCTGCTAAAGCCCCTATTTATCTCACAAACAAATATATCTGAGGCCAAGGACGTTAGCATAGCGTTCCATACAGCACTTCACGTATTACACGTGAAAGGACTGGCCCTGAATGTGAAGAATGACAGAATTAATTCCAGCACCTCTGGGCGAGCATCTTCATACCCACTAAGAGAATCAAATCTCTCAGACCCAGTCCCATTCACACCAACAAAATCTGGGTCAAGAGAACAGAAGGCCCAAGGGACGTATTCAACTGTAAGGTTTTCTGGCGCAGGAGCAAGTCATTTGTACCTTCATGATTCTGTATCTCGATTTTGGCAGGTACCCAAAAAACTGGCTGCATGAATAGCACCCCGTTTTCTGAATGAGTAGCAGGACCACACAGCCGCACCTACTCTGTGATCAGGACCTCACGGGCACTTTCTGTCCTCACCGCCTCGTGGGCTGGTTCTGATCACCCCCCCGCACTCCAGGGGTGAGGAAACAGCGCAGAGCTGCCGCCTGACTTTCTAAGGCCCTGAGCTGGTACATGCTGGAGCCAGGATGCAAAAGCCATTGCGTCGGATCTGACCCCCTTGCTCTGGCCCGTGCAGGACCCAATGGCTAGAAAACCTAACTGATGCAAAGAAACCTAAGTTCTGGTACCTATGGAGAGAAAACTTCGATTTAAAAGAAAATAACTATCAAGAAAGAGAGAGGATTTTCCTCCCTGGCTGTTTGAGGATTAGCCGCCATCCTGAACAACACGGTAACTAGCCAGACAAGGAAGTTCGTGATCAACAGACTACTTGCAGGAAAACAAACGGCCACCGATGTCCTTCGCCCTGGGAAAGCAATAGTGCCCAAGATAGAAATTCGGGAAGAACTAGCCAAAATGTACAAGACCACAGCAGATGTGCTTGGATTCAGAACCCATTTTGGTGGTGGTAGTGAGACAACTGGCTTTGGCACAATTTATGGGTTCCTTAGATTAGGGAAAGAAAAATGAACCCAAACATAAGACTTGGTCTGTATGAGACGAAGCCTGGAGGAAACAGTGAGGGGAACACAAAGAACAGAACAAAGACAGTCAGGGGGCTGCAAAGGCTGATGCTGGCAACAGCGAGCTGCAGACGGCGCAACAGAAGGAGGGAAGACTTTTCAGTGACTACCTGTGGGGACTGTGCAGACTTTTCGTGAGAAGATTAATAAATTAAGAACTTTCATGAAAGAGGACAAATAAATGAAATAACTATCTCGTTGGAATAAAATAAACATACTATTTTTCCTTCATGAAAAGTCAATCAATCTTAAACCTTATATACTTTTTAAACTGGTCAAATAACTAATTTCACTTTCAAACTCTCAGACGAAGCAGTTATTTCAGAGTACACGGCACCATGCGGGCAACCTTGGCAGAGGTCAAGACAGACCAGTGCTCAGGTAAAGCAGCTCTTTGAACTACCATGTAGGTTTAACCACATTTACACTGCTGGCTAGGTAAACTTCTGACCCAGGGGTTACAAACAATCCTCAAACCCCTCTGCACAAACGCATTCTTCTGGCAGCTGTTCTGCAAAGCTTAGAGCCAAGAACAGGTCCCGGCAGGCGTGCTTCAGTGACTCAGAGTCCAACTGTTATTACTGTGTGAGACACAGGACAGGCCTTTATTCCCTTTCCATTCCTAAGGCTGGAATTGCCAAAGATTTCACTACTAATACTCTGTAACACCTCAATTCCAAACCCCCAAAATACTCAAACTGATTTCTTGGCTTAACTTTTCCTATGATCAGGTCATACATTTTATTTGGGAAAGAGCAAGTGAAAGCAAGATCACAGTAATGATTAAGTCACAACCCTGGTTTAGGTTTGCTTAAATGCTTTTCAGAAACTGCTAATGAGCGTGTAAGAATGCATAAACTTGCACAATCTCACAAGCCAAAAATTGAGTTGGGGACAGAATAGGCAATGGATTGCAGGAAGAGAGAAAGAGGTTGGGAGCCAAAGCAGATACATAATTCCACAAATTTTACATTCAATCAGGCTTTGATTCCTTTTTTGATAAAGGGCAGAAACAAGGACTACAAATGTTTTGTACAAGATGGTGGAAGGCTACAAATTATGAAGAGGACTGCACATACAATAAATGAAAAAAACAAAACAAAAAAGCAGGTCTTAAGCAGTTGTGACACAGCATGTAAGGGGAACTCTCCAAATGGTGAGAGTAGTTGGCGGGATTCAAATTCATGGACAGACTTTTATGGGAGATTACGGACTAACAACGACAGAGGGGAAAGTGACTCAGTACATGATTTAATATAGTAACTGAGCTTTATGGTTGATATGGTAAAAACTGTTGTCAGAGGTGTAAAAAATTATTCAAACTCCATGGATGGGAGTGAAGATTATCTGAGGTCACGTAAGGATGAGAAAAATCGTAAGACTATAAATCAGGGAAAATGTGAAATAATAAATAAGATTAAATCAGTAAGGATGACAAGATACTAGTACAAAGGTAACACTGGACGACTAAAAACAAAATCTAAAAAAATTGCTGAAAATCATGTTTTATTAAATATTGCTCATAGGTATTTAATCAAGTTTATGTGTAATAGTTTTCCTCCCACATTTATTCTGGGTACTTACTTCTATAATCCAGGCCCTACTCTAGATTCTAAACAGACAAAAATCTCTTCTCTTGAGGCATTTATAGTCTAAAGCAGCAATTTGCAACTAGTGTGCCAAAAGAATTTTTAAAACATGCAATACCTGTCAGTTTAGTCAGGGGCACTGATATCTTTTCCCCTAGACTGTCAAATAAAAAAATAAGAGCCAACATAACAATAGCTGTCTGGTATGAATGAATCAAAATTATACCTTTTGTCAGATCAGCAAAAAAATATATTTTTTGGTATGCTGAATTTTAGTAATTAGTTTGTGTGTACCATGAGACAAAAAAGGTTGAAAATTGCTGGCCTAGAGGAAAGCGATAAACAACTAAAAGATATCCTTTCTCAATGAGTAAGAAGCCTACGGAAGTGAACAAGAGTATAAAAGAGAAAAGATGAGTGTGGGTTGCTCTTCTCCATGGGGTAATTAGGCAAGACTGTGTTGATAAGGGGGTGACATCTAAGGAGAGACCTGAGAGGAATTGGGGGGAGACTAATCAGGGCATAGAAAACAGCAAGGAGGTCACTGTGACCAGAATGGAAAGTGTAGTTGCATATGGGGGGGAAGAGGGTGGTAGGGGAGGAGGCACAGGGAGAGGTTATGGAGGCCTTGGAGGCCTTGTGGGGGGGAGGGGGGAGAAAGAAAGAATATGAGCTCTCATGGAAGTAAACCGTAACTTGCTGGTTTAACAGCCCAGTATCCCAGGGTTTAGGCCTAATGGATTCTTAGAAATGTAAAACATATTTTATTCAATTATTGAACTCATGTTTAAATTCATCTAGGGCTACTTATTGTAGTAAATTAGCAGTTATGATTAAAAGTGAGACTTAAGTGGACCCTTAGAGGCTCCTTTAAAAACCACGTTTTGCATACGCAAAGGAACTACTTCAAAGTAGTCACTTCCAATAAGAATTATTTCCTGATGTCTTCAAATGCCTTACAGCTTGCAGCATAATTTATCAAGCCCCTTTAAAGGTAGCAAGCATTTTCTGCCTTCCCCTCCATTCAGGCTCCAGATCAAATGTCACCTCCTCTGAGAGACCTTTTCTGACCTCCCTCCAGAAGTATCACCACCACCCAAGGAAACTCCTCCCGAAGCCTGTCACCATCATATCACCTAGTCTGCATTGCATGCCACCCTCCTTTAGTTACAAGAAGTGGAAGACAAGAATTTCATCTTATTGGTCACTGTTTCAAGTACCTAAAGCAGCACTAGGTACACAGCCTGTGTTCAGTAATTATGCACTGAATGGATAATGGCAGCTTTTGGAAATATTGTCAGCTAGAGCCAAGCCCAGAGAATAATTTATATAATTGAAGTCAAAGAAATGTTAAAGAATATTGAGAACACTTTCTTCTGTAGGACACAAAGAGGTTTATCTACTTAACACTTACCTATTATACAGCAAAATCAACTCTTCTTTTCCATTTTATTTGACCTTTGGTCTAGGACCGAATATGGGAGTAGGAATTATCCTAAAGGAGTGCTACAAGCCATAGTTGCATCATTTGAGAAAGTATAGCTCCAAGGTGAATACTTTGAAGAGGATGACCCAGCCAGCTCCTTAGCAGTCTTTTTATAATTATTTAAAATATGCTTCATTTCATAGCCTCATCAGAATATCCCTTCAACATTACTCAAGTTTCAAGCATGAACTCATATACAGTGTTAAGTCAAACACTGTGCTGCAAGAGTGTTCTAGGAATATTGTGTAGTAAAGCTGAAAGTCCAAGAGTTAACCTGACTATTCCAAGGGACTATAATTCTACCATGAGCTCATCACAGCCCAGTGCAGACGGGGAAAAGAGGTGATTCTACATTTGAGAGTTGTAGCATTTTCTAAATATTGGTTTAATGTGCCCTAGTGATTATAATTCTGAAATAAGCAGACTTAAAAAAATAAACACACTGCACAGAATCATTCTTTTTGTTTGCTTTCAGTTAAGAACAGAAATCTTCAATACTCGATCTTACAAACTCTCATTTCTCAACAGCATGGCTAACATTAACTCACTTAAAAAAAAAAGCTATCTTTCATTTTACACCTCTACCTTTCTTCATGAGCACAAACAAACCATTCCTAACCTATCTAGGTTACTACCATAGTTATAAACACCAACAACCCTGGATCCTCAATGTGATCAGGTAAGTTAGAAGTGAAACAAGGAGTACCCGTCTCCAGCGACGCCTGGTACTGAGTACTGAGAATTAGCAAAAACTGGATTGCCACTTACACCCCGTGATGCTGAAGGCTTAATGTCGATCCACCGATGTTTAACACAGCACAGAGGTTCATTCCTTGTTTACAGGAGATGGGGGATGATCTTGGCGACAAGTAATTCACCAGCTTTGTACATTAGGCTGATTTCTACCACTTCTTCCATAATATTTATCAGCAAATGGCACCCTAAGTTAGAGCTGCCATTAAAATAAAGGACCCAGGCCCTGGCCAGTGTGGCTCAGAGCGAAGGCCCGCACACCAAAGCGTCTCCGGTTGGATCCCCAGTCAAGGGCATATACCTGGGTTGCAGGTTCGATCCCCAGCCCTGGTCAGGGCATGTTCGGGAGGCAACCAATCGATGTGTCTCTCTCACATCAATGTTTCTCCCCCGACACCCCTAAAAATCAATGGAAAAAATATCCTTGGGTGAGGAGTAACAAAAAAAAGCCACTTTCACATAATATAAGCTAACATTTAAAGGCAAAAAGATGTATCTTAAAAAGGAGAATTTCGAATAATTTCCTTAGGCTAAATAAAATTTAAATGAACTGGTCCAAGTCAGTCACTTCTTCAGACTTAATTCTAGGACATTTCAGCTGACACGTGTCCTGATGGGATGATTTTATATTACAATAAACTGAAATAATGGGGCTTCCTTAGTCCTTTGCCAAGGTTTAGTTTGAAAACCAATAATGTTTTGAGTAAAAGTTGAAAACTCAGGCTCATTTAAACAGGTATCAGCCTCTGCCCAGCCTTTACGAACTTTGTACCATTTCCTCACACCAAACTTCTGGAATGATCCCAATCCCAGCTTTTATGTCCAGTTATTTCCCTCATTTCAAAAGAAACTTTCCACGTACCTAAATAAAAACTGCAAATTGCTTAGAATGGCTAATTTCTGTCTCTTAGTCTAAATAAGTACTGACAATTTCTGAGACAAAACAAGAAAAATAAAGGAGGGTACTTTCTAGTCAGGACTTGACAATTTGGGGGTAGGGGTGGGAAGGGAGAAGAAAGCCACAATAACACCTATCAACTGCTTTATAGTTTCTTAAACATGAACAGATTGTCCTTTTTGAGAGGCCAATAAGGGAACTGATACCCGTAAACTGTATCTGGCTGCAGAGAAAGGGAACTGTCCACAATTATATAAAAGGACATAATAACTATATAAAAAAAGGAAAGACTTTGTACTTTACCCCGAGAACGCCACCGATCTAAGATTCAGAAAAGAGGAGGATTCCAAAACCAAGAGCCCTTACAGCAACATCCCCTCCCCTAAACTTAGGGAAATAGCACTGATATCCTAGCTAATCACTTCCCTGCAGAGTCTGGCAGAGGAATTCATCATTTGAGAACTAACTAGAGCTTCAACTACAGAAAGTAAAAACAAGGGATTCTGCACATATTTCTTTCACACTCACATCTTTCTACGACCTGCTAACCCCCTCTCTCCCCAATCAAAGTCTGGACAGATAGAAGATAGATTCTCCATAGCTAATTCTCTAGTGCAAGGCCCTTCTGTTTTCCTCCATACACACTATTCCACTTTTCTAAGGATTCCCAAGGACTGGTAGCTCTGAAAGAAAAAGCATTATGACCTAGGTTGATTTTTAAAACCAAAGTACAAATGACCCAGTAATTAACATTTTTTTCCTGACATTCAAAGTGCATTAGACTATCTCCCAGGCACTGTATGCGCCACTCAAACAGTTTAACTGCATGTCAAAGAACCCTAATGCTGACAGCAGATCAAATTAACCTGTGAGCACTAAGAGGTTTACTGTACTAAATTTGAAACAATGACTGCACTTTACAAATTAATTGGGACACTGCTTTCATCCAGTCTCCATAAATGTGATTCCTATATCCTGCAGGTAAATTACATCACTAATACCACCCCCAACCCCCACAACCATACAGCCCCCCTTATCTACCCAGGCTCAGTACTACTTTCTCTCCTGGACCTCTCTCCACTTCCTCTTCACCTCCATTAGGCCCTACTTTCATCCCTTCCCTCAATCAATTTACATATAGCAAATAAATAGTTTTTATAGAGAAAACACTACATACGTCACAAGATATAAGTGTACCTGTTAGAAACTTCCAGGCACCTCTGATTTTATGGTTTAACTCACTAATCAGAAGTACCCATTTCTTTAAGTAGCAAAATTGTCACAGAAAATGGTCCAAGTCCTGACCAACTACCTAAGCCTGAAAGCTGATGGGAGGGCGCAACTCTAACCTGCTCCACTGAAGCTACTTCCTCAAGCCTAGATCTGACCTCACTGCCTTTCTTCCTCTACTCACAACAGGCCAGGGACACAGCTGCTTCCTTCTGGTGCTGCGCCTCCCCCCACTCCCCTCCTTGCAGAGCTCCTCCCTTCTATTCTTGCTGCCAAGTGGGAGGCAAGCTCTTCAATCCCCCTTCCTCATGGCCTCCAAAGACAGTGGCCAGGGCGTTTTATGGTCTAAAGGGCTCTACTGCCAACCACTTGTGTTCCTTGTAAGGAACACAAGGTGTGTACGTACAACCCTGGGGATGTTACAGCACTTTCAGAGTTACTGCAATTGTGGTCTTTGGAGCTGTGGTTTCTGTCCTGAACCAGCAGCCATCACCTGGCTTAACAAACCTTCTTTGCGTGTAATTAATCTAAGCAGATGATTCTAGACTTTCAAAATCTGAGAGCCAGGAATTTTTTTTTTTTTAAGGAAAAAAAAAGGGAAAAAGAAGAGGCACAAAACAAAAAGGAGGCGGCTAACTGGCATATGGTTACATTTTCCTAGTGAAGGACAATAAAAACAAGCAAAAGCTCACCATCTGCCAGTGCCACAGATGAAATAGGGTTTTATTACACACAAAAATCCATCCCTTAAACTGTAATAAATTTACTTTTTCAAAAATCTCCTTATATTGTTCTTTTTTTCTTATTTTGCTATGAAGAAAGGAAAACAAATTGCACCAAGAGAATGGTGGCACTGGGGAGTGGTGATCTAACTTGTCCCACATTCAGTCATGGTAAGAAGACAAAATTACCTCTTTACCTCAACTATAGTTTTTAAAATACTCGATCCACAGCAATCCCCCCTCCCTATACATGGAACAAATATTATGTCTAGAAAATAGCAGAAGGCTGGAGCCGGAGCCTGAACTTGAACCTGAGACAGCCACTCCACCTCAGTAACTGATTAGATGCTGAAGGAGAGAAAGGCCTTCTCATTTAGTCCCTAAACACCACTTCTAAGTGTGTGAAAAGAAAGACCTATTAGTTCAATACCATCAAGAAATGACAAACTGGGTCAAAATGCTGATTTAAAAATCTTTATTATGTAGTTTAAGCTGTTCCAAAAACCCAAAATATATCCGGACTTACTTGGCCTTAATAAAGAAGAGCTGGGCAACAGGACTCATTCTTTAAAACTAGGCCAAAAAGGTGGCAGAAAACCTTTAATTGTACACACCCCTCAAGATGTTTCCAAAAGCTGAAACTACTTAAGATTAAAATTCATAATGCTAAAATCTTTATCTCCCACAGTTAACATGTTAATAATAGCTCAAATGCCTTTCTTTTGAAAAAACTCCTTAGCTAACTCTCCTATGGTGCCTAAACCTGCAACAGAACTTAATCCAAATATAAATGTAGGTCATTTCTTCCCTCTACAACACAGCAGTATTTGATGAAAGTCATCACTTGAAAGCAGGGGGGGAAATCCAAGCAATACATTTACATGGGAAATTACTTTTTTTTTTTTTAAATAAACTTTTAATAAACAAAAGCATTTTACTTACGATGTGCCCTGCTGAGAATGAGGGTGGGTTTTTGAAGATGTATCATATTGTTCTATGGGGAGGGAAAAAATGATTATTAGAGCAGCACAGTGACATATATTCATGAGATTTTTAGTTATAAACTCTTTTTTGCTGTGCCCCCCCCCACCACCACCTTTACACCTAAACACTCTGTACATGTAAATTCTGTCCACCAGAGTGCTAAACACTGTGCTTGGTATAATCTCACCATTATTTACGTTACTTCTAGAGAAAGGGCTTGCTCAGAATTAAAAACCCTTAACAGAGCAAGAGCACTCTGAGCGCACTGCCTGCAGAAGGCCCTACCACACCACGGGGAACGCTCCTGGGAACTGGAGACTTTCCTTGGTGCAGGTGGGGAGGCGCACGTGGAAGCACCATGCCAGGGCTGCTCTCACCTCCTCCTCATTTGACCTCAGGTATCTATCAGTGATTTGCTGGCACTCCATCCGCAGCCTCTGTCCTTGGCCAAACCTGCTCTCCCTACCACCTGTCCCTCCATTATTCAACACTCTCCACAATTTATATTCAACAGCTATTTATAAACTGCCTGGTAGATAAGATGTTCAAGATTTTTGACCCTGTCCTCAATGAGCTTACACTTGACTGAGGGACATCAACAGGGCACAAATACCTACAACCCTAGGCAGTGTGAAATTAGTCCACAGATTGATCATAAATTAACTGTCCCAGGAATCTAGAGAATGGTCCCTCCGTTGGTAATGATTAGAGGCGGCAAATTAGAAAGGGAACAAGTGCACTACATCACAACGGATGGGCGAGGTTCTGACAGAAAGACTCTGGCAGGAGGGTGAGGAAGGTCTTCGCGCAGATGAGACCGTGTGAAGGTTAGAGGGGGAGGAGTTAAAGCGGCACAGGTTTGGAAAGGGTGAGGCTGGGGAGCAGAGTCTGTGGCGGTCGGCATGGAGAGCCAGGTGGAAGAAAGGCTTTGGAGGGCTCTGGGTGCCAGGGTGGGAAGTTATGACTATTTGTTGGCAATGAGACACACCCAAGGTCTCCCCAGGGCCTCGAGCAGCTACCCCTCAGGAACAGTACCGTGGAGTGCAGCCTGGGGTAACCTAGAAGGGAGCAGGAACCGTGAACTGTGGAGGCAGCAAATCAGGGCGAAGGCTGCTGATTTTGCTTGAGCATGAGGTGACAGGGACTGGAGACAGAATTCAGGGTAGACTGGAAATACGGATGCCTTTTAGGCAAGGGTGGTGACATTTTTCACAAATGTCATGTGGAGACCCCTGAATATCTGCAATTAATCGCTTTATCCTCATGGTGGCAGCAGCTCTTACATGATGCTTTTAGACTGCTTCCCTTCCAGCTTGGAAGCTAGGGCCAGGGCTGCAAAGGGGCTAGAGTCACCCCCTGACCACTCACGGACCCCCACACATCCTGGCCGGCCCTCAGCCCCACGAGGCTCTGTTACCCGCAGCCAGACATGTTTGCACACATGGACGTGAACACTGGGACACACAAATAAAATCCCTGTACTTTACTCTCTGGACTCTATAGACCCCCAAAACCATAGACCCTGTTTCAAAACACCTGAATTCTCTTGCTGGGCATACTTTGAGAAATATGTGTCAAGCTCCACTTTTCTGAAAGCTGTATCCACATAAACTCTATTCCCTCTTCATCCAACATACAACTAGACCTCTTTAGGGTCCAACTAGGCCCCATGCAGACCACATTTCCCACCCAGGTAAAAAGGTTCCACAGAACATGGACAAAGCGGAGGCAGGGTATAAGACCCCAGGGTAACCATCGGGTGAGCCAAGACCTACAGGAGACCTGCCGGCGAGTGAAACTTCTCGTCAGAGCAACAAGAATTGGCCCCCATGACTCCACAGGCTGAGAGGACCACGACCCATACCTGGACAAGGAGCACTTACCAGTCCATCTTCAACTACATTTGCTAACAGGGGAGATCAGTTTACAGGATGAGAAAGCCTTTCTACACCAGGAGCTGCCATCAAGCTGTAACCCAGTGGGAGGCACAGGATCTGCACAGCTGGTGGCCCAGCAAGTGAAGGTACAGGAGCACCCGGCAGTCCAGCCCGCTGGGCTGGGGCCCCCCGCAGACCCACGCCACTCCACCCCTGCGCTGTCTCTGTACAGGCTGCCGGGATGCTGGGAAAGAGACTTTCCGATCTCCTCGAGCAGCCATCGATTTTTGTTCATTTTACCTTGCTACTTACACAACTTACTGTGACAAGATGCCCAGGCTTATTTCTCTGTATTTGGGGGAAATTTAGTTAATTTTTTGCCAGACCTTATCTAGTATCTCTAGAGCAGAGGGCAGCAAAGTTTTTCTGTAAAAGTCAGAAGTACATTTTACACTTTGCATGCTATACCTTAAATAAGTGCGCGGGTATGGCTTTGTCTATTAAAAAAACTAGCTGCAGAGCAGGTTGAGTTTGCAGGCTCTAGTCTGCCCAGCTCTGCTCTAGAGGAAGGATGCTCTGTTTCTTGCTTTTCTCATCTTTTTACTCTCCTCACATCCAATTTAAATAATAGAATAATCAAGGGGGTAAAATGTAAGTAAGGGAAAAGAATGAGGTGGGAGGTGTGAAGAAGAGTCACCTCCATGGGACATCTACCTCTGACCTCCCTCTCCTGACATACAACATACAACCTACTGTGGTCCTCCCCATCCTTTGAAGATTAAAACTTCATAACCTGGGCATTTACCACAAAGTATTAATGAATTAAATGACTGCAAATAGTCTAGTCAATTTTGTAAGGCCTGAAATGCCTTGCATGTAGTTGGGACAGAAAGAATTTATCAGGGTTACTGAAGAGAAAAACTAGATACAGTTAGCTTTCTTCTGTTTCCCCCTGAATTTTTAAGTACTTACAATCCATAAATGGGGCTCAAAATTGAATTATATAGCAAATACATATAACGGGGCTAAAGAAGCTGTGTGCTGTATTCTTCATAAAAGTTTCTTACTTTTTTGTAATAATAATACAAGAACCGCACAAAATATCCCAACCCATTCTTACACAGGGGTGAGCAAAAGTAGGTTAACTGCTGTTTGACTGGAAAAAGGCATGCAGATTATGATTATTACAATAGCTTTATTAACGAAAAAGAAAGTCACTCACAACTGTAAACCTACTTCTGCCCACCCTTGCATACAATTCCTGGATTACAATGCTTGAGAGTCTCATTCAAGATGTTGACCATGTGTCAGGTAATAGTAAATTATATTTGTTAAGGACTTTACTAAGACAGCTTCATGAACTCTGCAACAACTTGAAATTCCATCTAAAGAGCAGCTCTATATTTGCCCTGCCCTGCGTTCCCTTTCAACACAGGAAGCCTTCATCTCTGCTGGGTATTTTTCATTGTTTCTTTCGGTGTTGCTGTGTGTGTTTTTTTAAAATATTAAGCCAGTCAAAACAAAGCTTTGTTCTTCAGTGCAATAATCAGTTCCACATATTTACTTACTTTGGTTTTGGGTTGCAGAACTGATGTGCTGAGAATCCTAGAAATAAAAATAAAAATCTCCACTTATTAAGATTTATAAATCTAAGGTTGCATCACGTCTAAATCTATTCACCACTGATAAATCTAATTTTTACATAAAGTAGGTTTTATTGCTTCCCTTCTTTCCTAGAGTTTATTTTTCTTTTGGTGAGTAAAGAATTTTTAAAAAAATAACAAAGTATATATAACGTTTTACCTTAAAATCAGTAATAATGAATCATCTTTTTAAAAAAACTACCATTAGAAAATATGTAAAGTATCAAATGTAGCAAATACTGATTTGGGTAGACATAATCTCTTTTGAAAACATTATTGAAAGGAATAGCTACAATTTATTAACAGTGTACATGTATACACCAGGCTAGACAGAACACCGATCTGAAGATAATATTTCTATATTCTGAAGGCTATCCTAAAGTACAACACCCCGCAAAAAAGAAAAATGGTAATGTTTTTATTTTTAATACACTACTCACAAATACTACAACAGAAACATGTAAGTCAGCTAGTGATAATGCTTGTTATGAAAACCAGCACAAGCCCAGCTGGGCATGGCTCAGCGGTTGAGCATCGATCTAGGATCCAGGAGATCAAGGTTTGGGTTGCAGGCCGGATCCCCAGTCGGGGGCATGCAGGAGGCAACCAATCAATGACAACTCTCTCATCACTGATGTTTCTATCTCTCTCTCTCCTTTCTCTCTGAAATCAATAAAGATATATTTTAAAAGCCTGGCTGGGCGTGGCTCAGCAGTTGAGCATTAACCTGGGATCCAGGCGATCGGGGTTCGATTCCCAGTCAGGGCACATGCCCGGGTTGTGGGCTCGATTCCCAGTCAGGGGCATGCGGGAGGCAGCCGATCAATGACTCTCTCATTATTGATGTTTCTCTCTCTCTCTCTCTCTCCCCCCCCTCCTTTCTTCTCTCTGAAATCAATATATATTATAAAAAAAAAAAAAAAAAAAAGATATATTTTTTAAAAAAAGCACAAGTATAGCTGATCACGTTAAACTTTAAGAAAATTTAAGTGTGAGTAGTATAAGATGTATGTATGTATACGTATATATCTAAATTCTAAACTAGGAATCACACAACCTAACTCACTAAACTTTCCTGTACCTGTTTTCCCATCTCCAGGTAATGACCTCAAATGAGAGAATTTATTGGAAACTCCTGAATGCTTTCATAAGCTACAAAACCGTATACAAATGTAAGATGTTCTTACTGACATAATTTTGGAAAATAAGTGTTTGAAAGCATTATGAAACACTTTAAAAGTCAAATTAATTGCAATATTAACCTAATCACCAAAGAGTTCAACAATAACTGACTAATCTGGGTCACTGCAATCATGCCTCAGACTTTTTCACTGTGCATGCAGTGCCTGCTAACTGTGAGGAATTACCTTTGTGGGAAAAGGAAATTTGGAGGGCTCAGCTGTACCAGGCGTATGTATTGCTGTCAAAGGAGGAGGCCATGAGTGGGTCATTTCCTGAAAAGAGATTTGGGAAGGGAAGAAAGTCAATTATAAATAGAACATTCATTACTACTTAAGTTAACTTTCTAAACAATGTAGAATGGATTGATGGTAAATGAAAAGTGAAACTTTAAAAGTTATTTCATTTACTTTTTTAAAAAGTCCTACTTAATGCGCTATGTTCAAAAGCTGAAGATGTCCAACTTACAAAACTGAGGGGGGGAAATCAGATTGAAAAAAAATAAGAGCATAGAACAGGAATGATCGTAACACTGAATATTATAAAGAGTATAAAGGGTAATAGGTCTTACCAGAGCTTATATAACTATGAAAATAGTCTCTGCTCAATGCTTTCTTTCTCCCTCAGCTTCTTTATTGCATTTCCTGGAATTATTTAAGTTCAAAGAAAGAAGAACTTTCCTGTTTGACTTAAGCAAACAAGTAATTCAGGTCACTTGTTCCTCTTGGGAGAGTTTTAATGGATTTGACCCTTCCCTGATCTACACTATTAGTACGTAAGAACTGTTTGGAAGAGAGAGCCTTAAAAAATTACCCTCCCTTCCATTAACAGAAATTTAATTTCTACTTACTCTTCATAGAGGCAAGGTTTCTAAATCTTACAAATTAATATATTTATCTTGATATCTTTTTTTCTAAGCACATTCATAAATTATATTTTACTTTGCTAAAAAAAATTATTGGGAAACAATGTCAAATTAAAGGTGCCCAATCACAAATATGTGCATGTGCACACACACACTTTGTTAAAGAGCTAAAGTGGCACCAGAGATCATTAGTTTCAACCCTTCTGTTCTACAGATGAGAAAACTGAGATCAAAAACGACTGGACTGCGTGCCCAGGAAGCCAGTGGCTGAGAGCACAGGGTATGGGCCTCCTCCCTTTCCAGTCTAAGAGAAAAACATCTATCCCCACATGTATTGAGCAAGAACAGAGTGGATGCTTTGAACACTTTTGACAACCCAATATGGAGTCACTATCAGCCATGACAGTTATGTCAAGTGCTATGTCAAGACTGAGGTAATGGAGTATACGTGAACGCCCTTAGGAGGGGCCCGGAATGCTCAAAATCACAAGTCTGGACACTCGAATAAAGACTTCATCTGGACATTGATATGGGTGGGACCCCCACCCACTGGGGGCTATAAGAACTCAGAGCTCTGACTGCCTGGTGGTCGAGCTCAGCTGCCAGAGGCCATGCCCGGAGCCCTACTGAACTCCCACTCCACCCAACTCGTGCACCACTGTAGCTGTCTGGCCTGAGACCAATGCCTGCTTCTCTACCTGCCGATGCCAGTGAATGGAACTTTGCACTGGACGCTTACTCTCACTTCTACCTGTGTGTGGCTTTACTGGCTTACTGGAGAGGTCTCCCCTAATAAACTTGGCATTGTGGAAAGACACAAACATGTGTGAGTGACTCCTTTAGGGGATGCTTCCTTGCTCACGATACATGTGTCAGACCTGCCTGGCAAACTGGCTTAAAGATCGACAGGCAACTCTCTACCAGCAAGCTGATGACCCCAGATCAGGCTGGAGTACCTCCCCTGTACAATGCATTGTGTATTGTAACACTCATTCTTTTCAGAGTGCTGACCAACCTCTCTATGACCAAAGAAACACCCACTGATCCTCCAAAAGGCTGGACACAGAGGTCTGCAGGTAATTTCCAATCCCAACCTCGGTTCACATCTTTCCTGGCCTGTCCCCATAGTCACTCTCTGGGTTGCTACAGCCCAGGTTCGACATAAATGGCCTGGCATGGTAACAAGCAGAATAACTGATGCTGCCTTTTGTGAGTAAATTTTATTACACGTGAAAGCATCCCCTTGTCTAGCCATTGGCTTAGTTCAGTAAAAAGGAGAAGTTCTGTACTAAAACATACTGGAAACACTAAGAGCTCTGGAGCCAGAGACCCAGGTGGGAATCCTAACTCTGACCCTCACCAGCCATGTGAGCCCAAGTTCTCTGAGCCTCAGTTCTCAATAACAGGTAGACTAAAACCACTTATTTTCCAAAGTGTTATGGGTAATTTATGTAAAATGCTTGACTACATGGTGCATGGAAGGCACTTAAAAAATTTAAAACATTACAATTTTAATTAAAAGTCTAGCTTTTAAAGAACTTCAATACTGCACCAAAGAGAGCTCCTTGCTGTTTTATTTGACTACACTTTAAACTATGGGACCACTGTAATGCTACAATGTAAAACATGTAATAACTGAGAAGGTGTTTGAAAGTATCATCCTTAAGTTTTCCAGGATTTCTTTAGAATTCCAAGAATTTCTTTAGAATTGTTTAAAATTCCAATTTCTTTAGAATTCCAATCTATGACTCTTAGTCACCAATTATTCCCAGAAAACATCCATTGTACTCTCAATGCCCAAGGCTGTCCTGGCTATTGAATTCCGCAGATGGAATGTGCATAAACTCTTTCAGGCCCTGAGTGGTTTGCTGGTAGTCTGAAAGAATTGATGTATTCCCCTGAATGTCTGGTTTAGGACAGAGATTTAGGCCTTAAGAGAATTGGGGCCATAAGGAGAGGAAGCTGCCCAGAATCACAAGGTCATGAATTTGCTCCCAGCCTCAACAATGACTTATCACATCAGTGGGGGTAAAATACTTGGCACTGCCTCAGCTCTGGCCTTCTGGGTGACACAGCTGCTGACTCCACCTCGCTCATTTTGCTCTAGACACACTGTCTAGTCCTTCCCGTTCTGTAACACACCAGCCTGTTCCCATCTCAAGGTTTTTGCACTCTTTCTTCTGCCTAGTCATCTGTTCATTTGCCTGCTATGACTCATACCACTTACCAATATCTGGCATTTTATTATGTATTCCTCTTCCCTAATATGACCTCCATGAGAGCAAGGACTCCTTCTTATTCATATGGCATCCCCAGTGCCTTGAAAAGTATTTGAAGCTTAATGGGTATTTGCTGAGTAAACGAATGCATGAACAAACACACAATACGGTTACCACTCATTGTACCGATGTGACTGGAATATTGCACTAACGTAACATCCACAAGTACTGCATTATTCCCCCAAGAGGCTGAAGAAGCCATGCCACTGTAAGCAGAAAATATGAGCTATTTCCATTCACCCCCTAAGGGTACGTTGCCCTGTCTGGATCCTTGTACTTGATGACCAATTCCTGGTTTCCAGCAGTGTCTGTCTGCTGTCTTCCTACTCCATCAGCCTGTAGAATATAGGCTACCATTTCCCCTTCATTAAAACACTTCCACCCTTAATATTTCCCCTAGAGAACAAAACAGTATCTTCCATGATTGATTTTCCTCTGTTAGAGACTATTTACTGCCTCTGTTGCCCATCAGAAGATTTGTGTTAGGATTCCTGGCCATCTTCATATATTGCTGGTACAGGTAAGAATGGGAACCATGAGGAAGAGGAAAGCATATGGGTCGACATCAGACAATGAGAGCTGGAATGAACCCCGGGGATCATCAGACAGGGAGAGCTGGAAGACCCCTGGGGATCATCTGCCAGCCCAGGGACCTCATTTTAGCGATAAGGAAACCGAGGCTCAGGGAGGACACACAGCTTAACTGAGGCCACAAACAGAGGAGAAGAGAAGGGGACAGACCAAGTCCCCACTATGCAAAAAGCCTATGCCGTCTTTAGGCCAGGACATGCTTCTAGTTGGTCTGTTTATAATTTCTAAGTAAAAGTCCTCACTTGTTGCTTACAGTAACCACTTACTTCCAGGCGTTTCCAAGGACGACCTCATTAACGTGACGCTGGGTGGAGGAGGGGGAGGACGGACAAGCTAATTAAAGGCGCTCGCTGCTCTAATGCCATCACCCTACATAGAGGATCCGACAGTTGTACATCACACACATCAAAGCCTAGCGCTGGGCATGTGCAGAGACAACGAATCTACACTGTGCATCTACCTTGGAAATAACTACAGAACAAATCCCACAACTTCAGAGAAAATGCTAGGCCATACTTTCTAACTAAGTCATTTGTTGTCTTTATGCCTCACCATATCCAAGTGTTTCAGAACTACCTACCAGAGGGAGACAAAACGTGATCAAGATAACTTGTTTATTATTAATCTTACTTGCTGGTTGACAAATATATTTCCTGTTTTTAGCAGGACAAAGTATATTTCCTTAAAGGTATTTCTTTCTCGGAAAATCCTAACTACAAAAGTAGGGGACAAAAGATTGTAAAACAAAAATATTTCCCAAACACCTGGTTAGACACTACTTTTATTAAAATCTCACAAGTGAGAGGTAACCAATATACTTAATTACTGGTTTCAGATCCACCTCACTTAATACTTTACGATTAAAAATTAAAGAAAAAATTGGGTAAACATATATTTTTGAGGAAAAAGTGAGCAGGAGAGATATAAATTAATAGGTACATGTGTCAGGTATATTTCTCTCGTACTTTCAAAAAAAAATTAGAAAACTTACAGCAAAAGATAAAGAATATAATTAAAAGCCACAGAGGGAGCATGAGGAACAAACAAACCCTAGATTATTACCATTACTACTGCTGAGCATTAAATTTAGCTCTAGATTTCCTGAAAATTAAAGCCAAAATGGGAAACATAACCGTACATACAATTCTTTTCTGATAAAAAGAAAGCATGCTGGTTCATGAGAGGAATTTGCCCCCTTGGAACTAAATTCTAGAAAGAACATGTCATCCTTGTGGAAGAAAACTCGAACAAATGGATAACGGATTCAGTGATGTATTTGTAGAACCAGCACAAATGTTCACGGCATACTCAATAACCAAGAGCAAAAAATAAGCCTTGCTCGTAGGTCTCAAGATTTCATTTACTTTCTGTTTGCTGCCACACACCCCCAAACTCAGTCTCACTGAAGATGCGGCTACAAATATGAGGTGCGACCTACGAACCACCAAGAGGTGTAGGTCAAGCACCACTGAGGAGCTGGTGCCTCCCTGACTGCATCTATGCAGGGGGCCCCCCTTGAGAAGTGGGCAACTCTCTCCTGGGTGTTCATGGTCAACAAGCAAAACTGGAGAGAGGTCTCAAAACTCTGGTCCAGATGGCTTGCAGTTTGAAGGCTTCATTTTTATTAATAAAATCTGCCAGAGAGTTCGATGATGTTCTTAGACTGCCTCTGTTACTGCTCTAGTTAATTTTGCTTTTGGAAGTGTCTGGGGTGGAGGCGGGGGCTGTGTAAAGGGGTTTGGAATGGCAACTTTTCACTAAAGTCAAAGTAAATAGATATATGCCTGCCTACTTAAATATTTCTTCAAGTGAGAAACAAAAACAAGAAATCACCTTCAGAATCTCTTCAACACAATGGACTTCACTGGAGTAGGTCTGCTGAAAGTGAAAAGGAGGAAGAAAATATTAGTATACACAAACAAAAACAAAACACACACAACTAGAGTATTCCATGCTGGTATTAATATAGCAACTCTCATAAGTAAAATCACGTCGGCCTACCTTTTACTAGCTAAATATTAGGAACTTCACATTCTGGATGAAATAAGACAGAGAGATTAACTGGACCTAATCGTGGGGGACAAATTATGACCCCCAGGTCAAAAGTTTCCAATGGAAAATGTACATAGTTAAGAAAATTAGTATATTCTTAAATCTAGGGGAATAACGAATATAACCAAAGTAGAGATAGGCAGAAGGAGATAAAACCAGTGTCACAGTTTGCTCCTTCATAGCAACATCTGTTCAGTGAGCCAAATTAAATGAACACAAAGATGGCAATGACCTGAACACCTTAGCATACGCCCACACAGTAAGGAGGCCAACATCCAATTAAGGAGAGATTTCTTGGCACTATTTTAACCTGCCAAAGATTCATTTTAAAGCTAAATGTCTCTAGCCCTACTTTGAGTCAGCATTTTGACCTTTTATATGCACACTATATACACACAAATATGCAGAGACACACACACACACACACAGTGTTTCCCCAGAGAAAGACCCTAAGGAGAGAGATTACCTGGTGTGTTGGAGAACAGGTCCACTACTTACACCTCTTTGCTATCCCCAGCTAAACATATGATGGCTGCTGCTGTCAGACTATATCTAGGAAACATCATTTTATGGTCTTTATATTTTTAAGTGCAAAGAAAATGGAAAAGTTAAATCTTTTTTTTTTTTTCTTTTTAAAAAAACCAAACCTTTCCTTAACTAGGGACATGAAACAAAACCCATAACGTCATGGTTTTCAAAGGAACAGTAACTTCTAGTGTGTGTCAATTCATGAGCCAAGTGCCTGGGCAAGTTCCATACAACAAACACCCCTCCTGTTGTAGCCACTGCCGTGTAGAAAGCGCTAGTCTGCTCGTCAATTTGGTGCAGTATCTGACTCACAGCTAAAGTAGATGGAAAAGAGCTCTTTTCCTGGCTCTTGTTTCTAATGAGTGTAATTTAATACAGCACTGACTGCTAGTGCATGAATTAGAGTTTATAAACCTGTTTCCCTAATTCCAGTCTATTCAAAGGAAGGAAGGAAAAAGAAAGAAAAGAACATATATAACATTCACACTGTCCTGGAACTGAATCCAGTGGGCATCTCAAAATTCCAATGTGATCTGACCTGCCTGGGTCTGGTTTTAAAGCATGTGCATTTCACGGAACAGGTTTTATTGAAATGTTTGCAGTCTGTTATTTTTGAGGTGGGGTCTGGAAGTATAAGCAAAGAATCACGGGTCTCCCTTTTATCTGCTGGTCCATCTAGCCTGACTTTAGACATTATGCGCGTCAACAACTAGACCTGCTTACCCAACTTTCCATTTTCAAAATCATTAGGGGATGCCTAAAAACTGAATCAAACATTAGTAACCAAACATTGTAGCAGGAATGTCATACTGTTTTATCATTTCTGCTAAAATGTCAAATATTTTAGAGAAATGAATGCTGTTTTGACCTAAGGGTAAAATGTAATTATATTCTATGGTCTCAACTTTTCGCATGCATCATTAGGAAAAATAACAATTAGGAGTTGAAGGTGAATCAACAGAACAGAGCATATGACTGCGCTGACTCTGGTCAAATAGTCCCCTCATCCTATCTGTTGCTGGAATGAGAAGGGGAGTCCGATTAAAATATGTGGCAATCAAGGTTGCAGGTTTGATCCCCGTTAAGGACACATACAAGAATCAACCAATGAATGCATAAATAAGTGGAACAACAGCCCTAGCCGGTTTGGCTCAGTGGTTGGAGCATTGGCTCAGGTCTTGGTTCGATTCTGGTCAAGGGCACGTACCTCGGTTGCAGGCTTGATCCCCAGCCAGGTCTGGGTGCATGCGGGAGGCAGCCGATTGATGTGTCTCTCTCACATCACTGTGTCTCTGAGTCTGTCTCTCTCTCTCTCTCTCTCTCCCACTCTCTCTGAAGAGCAATGGAGAAAATGTCCTCAGGTGAGGATTAGGAAAAAAAAAGTGGAACAACAAATCTCTCTCTCTCTCAAATCAATTTTTAAAAATTTATTTTTAAAAATCTGGCAATCAATGAAAAAGTGAAGCATGTCGGAATTAGGGCAAAAAAGATTTGCCCACTGCTTCCAACAGAATGAGGTAAAAAAGCTACAACTTCAGAACACTAAAAGATTTTCTAATCTTCATAATTACTCAAGTGGTCAACGCATAGCGAAGATGTTTCATGTCATTAAAAGGTTCATTTTTTTCTAAATTTTTATAACTTTAGATGAACCAAGACTGAAGAAATTTTTCTATAGCTTATTGTTTATTAGTATCAGGGTAAGATACAAATTGCTAAACAATCACCATATAACCTATTAAAAACTCTAAATAAAGTCTTAGCTTCAAGCATTAATTGGTTAATTTACTGTGAACTTTCCTATAAGATTCATTATGGAAGTGGGAATGTTTCAAAGGGGCTTGGGGATGCCATTTCAAATACCTGAGACTATATCATATTTACAGATCTCTAAGCAGCACTGTTTTCAATGGCAAATAACCAGACATGATCAATGACCAACAACAGGAGTCCAGCTAAGGACCTTTGCAGTACGACCAGCAGCACGTCATGCAGACCTCAAATAATAATGTAAATATATGTGTTTGCATGGAAAGATGCTAAGATATGCATTTAACTTTTTCTTTAGAAACTTCATACTTACAGAAAAATTCAAAAACAGTAAAACAAATTCCTACAAACCCTTCATTCAGATTCCCCAGATGCAGGCATTCTAACATGTTTGCTTTATAGTTTTCTCTATACCCCACCCTGCACCCCCTCTCCCACATCTACACTGAACTGTCTGAAAGTAAGTTAGAGAATTAGAGTTAATGCCCCTTTACCCCTAAATACTTCTGTGTGTACCAAGATACATTTTAAAACTGCAATTAAAAGAGGGGAGGTAAGAATACAATCTGTATAGCAGTAGCCCATTTTATGTTCCACCTACCGGAGACTCGTAGCTCCACTCTTCCCCCAACCCAAATTAGAGACTGAAACTAGAGTACAGGTATTTCAGATGTGTTTGCAGAGAAAGATCTGGAAAGACAGGCTGCCTTGTTTAATCAAGTACAACTTGGCACCTCCAAGTCTGCCACTGGGAGGAGACTTTCCAAAAAGGGAGGGGTGGTTCAACAAACCATTATGGCCTAATCCCTTCCATAAAATCCACTCTCCCCACGGGTTCTCCAGCTGAGCACTGCCACTGCTGCTCAGGCTCTCACCCTTTAACACTGAGGCCAAAGAGTAAACAATCAGCCTGAAGCACAGCAGAGTTAAGGCTGAAGATCAGGTCAGACGTCCTCAAAGATCTAAGCTAGTTGCAGGAACCAGGAAGCTCTAGTTTGCAGGGCACTTAAAACTGCAAATCTCACTGTTGTCTCTCTCTCAATATCTAGGTGCCTAGAGGAGATAGCATTCCCCTCCCGGTGCCCTGTATGTAGACAGATCTCCCAGTAGAGACCTCACTTCCCTACTGGGGTATGGCCTTAACAAAAGAACCAAAATTCATTCAACTTTTAAAAATAATAGCGGTGGCCCTGGCCAGGCAGCTCAGTTGGTTAAAGCGTTGTCCTGATACTCACAGGTTGTGGGTTCAATCCCTGGTCAGGGCACATATAAGGATTAACCAATAAATGCTTAAGTAAGTGGAACAACAAATTGATGTTTATGTTTGTTTCTCACTCAAATCAATAAAAATAAATTTTAAAAACAGCTATTTATTGAATATATTGTACTTGATATAGCACTAAACTCTATAGACTATTATTTCCTCCATTTGGTATCATCTATTGTAAGATACACCATCGTTAGCTTGACAGGGGAAGAAAGCTACGGCACTAACGGCACCCATCAACCCTAGACCCACCCCTTATGCAGAAACTTCAGACCAGGAAAGGCAGCAGTGCTGGCCTTGGTCTGATTCCTCACTCCTCTTGGGGTGACACTGCGTCATCATAAGGAAATGCACTGAGACCAAAATAAAATGTCAGTAAATGTCTTCTACGCATGACATGGTTTGTTTTAATAAGCTAAAAAGAGCTGGACAGAAGAAATATATCTCACCACTGAGACTAGGAGGCTCTCGCAATACTGTGTTTTAAGTCTCTCAAGTTTCAACAGGGCAGCACTTTTATAACAATGTGATTCTCAAAAAGGCTTAGTTATCACTAACCAGGAGCTGCAGGGAGCACCAAGGCAGCACCCTGAGGGAGGGAGCCAAAAGATCTTGGATTCTAGTTCTGACTCTGCAGCCCTGGATAAGATTCAACTTGTTTGGGACTGCTTCCTCATGGTGAAGGCATAACATTACCAATCCGAATCGCTCCACAGAATTGGTATGAAGAACTTTAACATCCCTGATTCCTTCCTCCTGAAACTGCATGTGCTCCCACAGCTGTATGTGCTTTCCGGTCAAAGCACCCCACGTTTTCTCTCTGCTGCTTCCAGATTACAAGTTCTGTAAGAGCAGGGAATTGTTCCACCTTGTTGAACCACCAAGCACACGCTGCCTGCTGGTATGTGTTCAGTCTCAGAGCTCAAATATGAAAAATAAGAGCTTCAAAGACTTACTAAACGTTGCTCCTTGTCTGAATTATAAGCCAACATCTTAATTAGCAAACCACATGGAAATAAGCATATTAGGGACAAAGAGGAAATTGTTTTGCATTGTTTTCTCCTTAAAAGCTTTGAGATACTTTTAGAAACTATTTTCGCATATCAGATTGGCAAACCAAAAAACAAAGTACTGACAATACTGAGTATGTCTATGAGATAGATGTGGGGAAACAGGCACTTGAACGCGGTGGTTGGTATGAGGGTAACGTGGCACAGCTTCTGAAGACAGAAATTTGGCAACAGTTACCAAATTCTAATTTCTCAGCATCTGACCCAGCAATCTGACTGCTAACACCAACTCCTACATGTATGAAAAGACATACGTATAAATTGTTCACTTCAGCCTAGTTTGTAAATAGGAAAATACTGAAAACCATCTAAATGCCCATCTACAGGAAACTGGCTAGCAGAACCGTGGTACATGCCGCTTACACAGAAATACCATGCAGCCATGACAAGGAGGAGGAAGCTCTTCGTGTACTGACTTGAAGTCATCTCTAAGATTTGTTAAGCACGAGGGGGAAAGCAAGGTGAGGTCTGTGCCAATACTGCTATAAATGAAAAAATAACAGTGAGAAAACAACATGTCTGTAGAGTTACTTACTATGCATAAAATACCACCCGGAATAACAAACTAGAAACCCATGCCATCAATCGTTTATAGAAAGTAGAACTAGGTGGTTGGGCAGTAAGAGTAGGAGGAATATTTTCACTGTATATCTTTTTAACCTTTTAAATTCAGAATCATGAAATATATTATCAATTCATAAATAAAATAAAAAATCAGAATGAGATAACAAAGACACCTAAATGTCTTCTGCCCCGTTTGCTTTATTTTCTCTTAGCCTCCTCTATGTGACCTTCCTTCTCCCAGAGACACCCCACTGTGCCCCAGTTCCTCCTGGCGTTCTGGTGGCCCCTCTAACAGCACCGAACTGCGCACAGATCAGCCAGCCTGCCCTCACGGACCGTGAGGTGCTCCTGGGAACCATGCTATCGAGACTGACACATTGTTTGTCCGCCAGTTCACTCGTTTCCTAGACTAGATAATATAGTTCTTGAAAGAAAGGGGTAGGGTGGGTGGTTTTTTTTTGGGGGGGGGTGTCGTTTTTGGTCAGTCACATTTAAATACTGAGCGGTCACATAAAGCACACAAAGCCTCGTAAGATTGTTCTGAGGAAGAAGATAATACACATTAAAGCTAATGCCTTACAAATAAATTCAAGCATTTATCATTAAGGTGCCATAATCGGTATTTCCAAGAGACAGATTAGAGGAGGAAACCAGAAGGCCTGCCTCAACAAGGTTTTGACATAAAATTAACGTTATTCCCTGAACACACAGTAAATTACTTAGACAGCTAGGCCGACTCCAAGAACACTCATGCTGCCTGGGTGTGCCTACCTTGGCTGGAAAAGGAATAAAGGTGCTAGGAGTATTACTTCAGAAGTATCATGCCCTTTGGGCAACTACCTAAACTATCCACACCCGGAATTTTAGGGTAAGAAGGTTTAAAATCCCTGGACAGATTTATGGGCACATCATAGTACACATTTTCTTTTAAAAAGAAATCTATAGGTTGTTAATATGTAAGGTGGGATGAGTTAGAAAACAAAATAATATACTCTTAACGGTTTTCTTAAAGAACAAATAATAAATAGTATTATTATATAAGTTACAAACCAACTTTGTTAAACTATCCCTTCCAAAAATTAAACATCCACCCAGCCGGGTGGCTCAGCTGGTTGGGGTATCGTCCCCTGCACCAGGAGGGTTGCAGGTTCGATTCCCAGTCAGGGCACATGACTGGATTACGGGTTCGATCTCTGGTCAGGACACATGTGGGAGGCAGCCAATCAATGTTTCTCTCTCTCTCTGTCCCTTCCTCTCTCTAAAATCAATGAACATATCCTTGGGAGAGAATTTAAAAAAACAACAAACATCTTCCATCTCTCTTCAGATATTTTCTTTTTTTTTTTTTAATGTTTTTATTGATTTTAGAGAAAGAAGAAGGGAGAGAGAGAAAAACATCAATGTGAGAGAGAAGCACCTATCAGTTGCCTCCTCCTGTACACACCCCAACCAGGGACAGAACCTGCAACCTGGGCATGTGCCGACTGGGAATCGAACCGGCAACCTTTTGGTGCATGGGAAGATGCTCAACCAACTGAGCCACACCAGCCAGGGCCCTTCCCAGATATTTTCAAATATGGAAAGGTTTTCTATAGTTTTTAAAGGTGATAAACTCCCAATATGCAGCAAAGTGTTAGTTGCTTGCTTCCTGGAAGCCTCTTTTAAACATGAAACTATCTGCCAGATGTGAAGGCTAACACAATGTTATGCTAATTTTAGAAGTCTCTATAGTTCTCCAAATAAGTTTTTCAAGGAGAGGAGGAAAGAGATTGATAAAGGACAAGATGATTTAAAATGATGAGCAATCTATAGGTCACCTACAGTGATCATCCAACAAAAGTTTATTATGAAAAGACCAAGCAATTCTATGCATACAAAGGCATCTAGAAAAGAGCAGTCAGTGTGGAAGCAGGGGTGCCACATACACAAGCTGCCCTTCTCTGGAAGTCTTCTTCAACCTGACTGTCCAGTGACCTTCAACTCTGAATGGTAGGTCATGGTATTCTAATCTGTCTTCTCCAGACCAGCTTCCTGCAGTGGGGCCCGGGGTTAATTCATCTCTGAATCTCCAAGGGCCTTAGCATAATTCTGGATTAATACAAATATGCAAGTAATATTTGTGAAATAAATGAATTTGATTTTGTCATCTCGTCGTATTTCCAACAAAACCAGAAACATGAGCTTGCCAAAAAGCAATTATGGAGTAAGTGAATTCTGAATTTTTTTCTATATTTTGGAAGCAATGTTCATTCATGTTTGTAAAACTCCAGACAACTTCACAGAACAGTATTTTTTAAGATAGAGAAATCCTCAATTTGAAAAAAAGAGTTCTCTTTATTATGACTACATTCCATTACAATCAACAACCCAATCAGATGTTTTTCACCCAAGGAATAGTTGCCCAAGTGCAGTTTAAGGACATGAGTTTCTCAGAGAGCAAAGTTTCAGATGTGAAAGTTACATGAGATCATGACTGGTGGGAGAGGGGACACCTCAGGCATGCTTGGGTTGGGAAGGGTATATGCGTCCTTGAGACAGGCGATTGAGCAATACTCCAGGATAAACACTGAAAGAGAATACTGGAAGCTTGGAAGATGTCCTAGCACTCCAATTCCCTTATTAAAAACGAGAAAGGGAGGTGGGGGGAGGTAGAAGAGGGTAAGAGGAGATAAATAGTGATGGAAGGAGACTTGACTTGGGGTGGTAAACACACAGTACAATATACAGATGATGTATTATAGATTTGTACACCCGAAACCTATATAATTTTATTAACCAATATCACCCCAACAGATTTAATAAAAAAATTTTTTAAATGAGAGCTAATATCCTTAATATTTTTAAACTTCACCTTTATATAAACTGTTCTTATATAGGCAAACTATATCACCTCCTTGTCTGTTTTTCACCAACAAAAGAAAAACAATCTAAAAATTAAAGAAAAAACACCACAATCCTGAATATCACTGCTGAATCTTAAAAAAAACTACACGGAAGGGTTTTGAACTATCAGTACTTTAAAGATCAATATGAATAGTTTGTTCATTTCTAGTCATGTGGATATCAGCGAAGTGATTTGCTTTAATTAGTGTCAGATTATTTTTCTAAAGTATATAAATACTTATAATAGCTCAGAATTTATATTAACTGAATTGCTTAAAATATTCTGGTAGTTCTGTTCTGATGTTTAGTAAAAGAAGGCATCTTTTAATTATGGAACCTAGGATCTAGTTCTTAAGACCTGGTTTAAATAAATAAGAACAATGATTAGTTGTTCACATATATAACTGCACTTACTTGATATAAATATATAAACAAATATAAGGAGAGTAATAAAAGGACTGGTTTATTTTATTACTATATTTCCAGAGATCACATGAGTGTGTAAATTTTAATATATCTTCAAAGCTTCTGTAGAGTCACATGAAACAGCTATTTTTTAAAAATAATGCTATTTAAAGCTGATACAGATGCACAGAAATCTTTTCACTAGATATTATGTATGATAATATGTCAACTAGCTTCTTGGTGTAAAAGTTAAGAGGGGTGGGGTGAGGGATACACCTGAGATAGGTTTGAATGGACTTAAAAACAAAGTACCTGGATGAAAAACAAATGTAAAAAAATTACCATTGTTAGACAGTAAAATGTCTAATCTCAGTTATTCATCAACTTTCTAACTTTTGGCGGTGAACCATTACCATTCACCAGAAATCCTCAGTGGTCTAAGGCAGCAATTTTCAGCGGTGTGCTGCAAGAATGTTTAAAACAGGCAATACCTAACTATTCAGTCAGGGGCACTGGCCTCTTTTCCCTTAGATTGTCAAATAATAAAAATGATAACAGCCAACACAATAGCCATTTGGTGTGAATGAATCAAAGTCATACCTATTTTTTTGTCAGATCGGCAAAAAATACATTTTTTGGTGTGCCACAGAATTTTAGTAATTAGGTTATATGTGCCATGAAATGAAAAAGACTGAAAAATCACTGGTCTAAGTCTCTAAAATACTGTGCCTTTGATGAAAGATCATGAGACCCCATGAAGCCCACTGTGGGCCCAGCAACCATAAATGATTTATTAAGACTGGCTAAAAAGAACTGCTTTAAAAAAAAAAAAAAAAAGGCACCACAAAAAACAAGTCTAGATACTGGTTCCATTCCAGTGAAGATAAACTAATGAGTTCTTTCAAATGGTCCAACTATATGATCTATCTCCCCTTCCATAACCAATTCTTACTGAAACAATTTAATTTTTATTTTTGAGTGGGTGCATTAATTTGCAAAGCATGAGTACCCTTTCAACTAAAATATATCACTGCAAAGGTGCTAAACTGCAGTCTGATGGTGTTCTGTCACCAGGCTTGCCACACCCCCATCTAGCCTCTACCTCCGTCTCTCTCCACCCACTTCCTCACACAGACACCTGTTCTCTCGAAAATCGTATTAACTGATGGTTCTGAGTCTAAAGCAACACTATTAAATTACTACGTCGACCATGACCAGATTTATAGATACATAAACCTGTATCACTGCTCCTTTTTTGAATGCACATCTCTACCACATTTAAGGGCAAACAATGTTCAGGAACCAGTCTAATTCTATATTTCATAAGGTGCCTGGACATTCTACCCCCCCCCCCCCCCCCCCGAGCTCCGCATAAGCTAAGACTAGAGTCACAAGAAGAAAAACTTTCCATCAGTTTCTGGATGAGGATGAAAGAAGCTGAAGTCACATGAATAAGATAAGCCATTTAATCCACCCTTTGTCTGAAAAGACATAAAGATTTTTATCCTGGGCTTATTCCAGCGGTAATCTCAACAGTCCCCTCTGGGCTAGGTGTTTGTTGTCTGTCTCCTGGCATCGGTAATTTTTAAAAATAAAAAAACAGAACCCAGGAAAGAAAAAAAAGTAAAGAAAGTTACCGAAGCAATAAGCTAGAGGGATATATACTCTGAGGAAACGATCTGAGCTTCAAACTACCCTGGGGATTACTGATACTATAATAAACACAGAAGAGAGAAGGCAAATAAAGATGGCCTTGCCCTTTATGTCTTAATTCTGAACAAGTAAATTTCCCTTTCTTTTGGCTTTAATGTTGGATAACCACCAAGCAGGTTACTTGCCAGGGTCTATAAAAGGGCCAAAGGGCATTCTGGGAAAGTACAATTTATTTAATATTAAAATTTATGAATGGTTATAAACAGTTTATTTAATCCTATCATCAAAGAGCACCTACATTTAAGAGGCTATTTTGCTTTTCTATAATCTATTGAGAACCAGATTCAGTTATTCTTTTTAGGAAGAAAAAAAGCTTACTAATTCCACCAAATCTCTTATAGACAATATTTTTTTCTTTTTCCTGCATTATCTTTGTATGTAAGTTTGGTCTGAAAGTATTGACAAATTATATCAGACTTTCAGCAAAACTGATCTGATTAAATACAGTCTAGCCCTGGCTGGGTTGCTCAATGGTTGGAGCACCATCCAGTAAACCAAAAGGTTGCGGGTTCGATTTGCAGTTGGGGCTTGTACAGAAGGCAACTGATTGTCCATGTTTCTCTCTCTCTCTCTCTCTCTAAAATGTATCTTAGGGTGAGGATTAAGAGATAATAATAAAAGTAAATGTCCTCTAATACCTGCTGAATTTAAAGCTGTGAGCATCCAGAGTATATATGACGAAAATTCTTAAAGTTATAGGAGAGAACGCTGGGTTTATGCCCATTTTGAAGACATGAAGCCGTCAGTGGCTCTCCTTGCATCTCTCTCCATCTCAATATATTTCTCTCACTCTTTTGTGACCCTTCTTGTCCCCTCACACTGACACACGCATGCAACGAACAAGTTTTGAAAGTACTCAAAATGTTGCCTTTAATCCAGAGCCCTGGCCCAAGACTCCAACTTTTTGAGAGTTTTAAGGCACAGACAGTGTAACTCAACCACATTTGTCATAACTCCCAAATGTTCTCGCACGGACTGTAGTTCCTGCTTTCTCCCTTTCCTTCTAAACTCTTCTAGAATACAGAATCTAGGTGCCAGAGAAAATAAGAAAAATAGGCAATTATTCTAATAGTAACAAAAGCAATTCCCCTTGAAAATTGCCTTTAAAAGATGGGAGGTTCAAACTAGCAGAAGTAAATTGTATCTCAGTGGTACATAAATCCAGCTGTGGCCTGCCTCCTGGCTTCCATACACCTGGCACACCGCTGGGAAAATGCTCCTGGAGCCTAATTCACCTTCCTGACATTATCATAATCAGTGCCAGTTTGTGAAGGGGAGGGGCATGTGCCATTAAAAAAAGAGAGATTCTTCTTTCAACTTGAAGTTCTTTAATAGGTAGACAGCCAAATCCTCTGTAAAAATAAGCATTATTATGTATATTACCACAATAAGGCTAACTGAAAGTTTTAGACTGGCTCCTGAGCAGGTAAGTCTTATCTGTTTTACTCTCTTTTAGGTAAACTTTTAAGAGGAATCTCAATGTCAAAAAGTTATTTCCTTAATAAAATTCTCTTGAAAGGTGTTTGTAGAACAAAATAAACCAGTTTCTCCTGGACTTAACTAGAACACTGTCTTTTAAAATAAATTACTTGAGAGGGACTTAAGCCACTAGAAAACTCTAATGCTTCCCAAGTCTGGGGTTAACGGTTCTCCAAGGCATTTTATGACATACTTCCTAATTTAAAAAAAAAAAAAAGCCAAAAAGGTACAACTGAATTCAAATTAATCAAGTAAGAGTTTGCAATATAATAATGCTAGGGTTCTCCCTCTTTTCTCATTATTTCTGCCTAGTTTCTTAGCTCTCCCATGGCTGGATAGAAGACTCACTGCTGCTTAATCTTAGAGTAAGCACATTTTATCCTCTGAGGGGAAAATGGAAACACTGTCATCTTCTCCAACTAGACCTTCATCACATAAACTAACACCCGGCATACATGCAGGTATGTGACCACAAAGTATGCTGAATAAATGAGAACCGTAAAGCTACAAGCACATTAGAAGTTGTCTGCTGCACTTGCCCATACTGAAGCATGATCACTTTGGAATATTCCCAGACCAGGAGAAATCAATACTTGTTATATTTGGGTAGGAGCTGTACAATCTTTTAAATTTGACTTAAATTCTATTTGTCTGCTGAAAAACAAAAACAAAGCAATAAAAGCTGGGGGGAGGGGAGAAGCGACAAGGGTGGAGGAGGGTGGAGAGGGTGGGGCAGACGGGTGCAAGCCAGTGCACAAGCGTGTGCACACACATATTTAAGCTTTTAAACTGACGATATCTTCGATTTATACCTTTACTTTAAGAGGGCAAAAGAAGCCATCAACATTTGCCGAGATGTCCAGAAGTTCCAGACCAGAGCTTGAAAGCCGGACAAAAAAAATCTGAGTGGTAAGGAACTGCTCATTTAAAAATGTTTTTAATTTCCTTAAAACACATTTTCCAAAACTATGCTGTGATTTTGCACAGGTACAAAACTATAACATTATAACCCATGGACACAGACAATAGTGTGCTGAAGGCCTGGGGGAGGGGAGTGCAGGGTGGAAGGGGGCAATGAAGGATAAGGGGGGGCATCTGTAATACTTTCAACAACAGAGATAAATTTTAAAAAAACAAAACTATAACAGTATATTTTCTCTACTCTTACTCCATTATTTCATTAGTAAGAGACAGAAACAGAGAAGAGAGGAAAAATCCATAATCCAAACCAACAACCATGCAAACCTCAAGAGGTATTCCAAGTCTCCAGGGGCAGCTGAGAGAAAAAACCTCACGCCACCTGCCTGCTGCCTACCAAGGGTGTACCAAGGGAGGGGCCGTGGGAGGGGCCGAATACCTGTGGCTGGAAAGCGTATTTACCTTGTTCATAAGGTCACATGCACAGCAGCACTAAACTGCAGGTTACTTTGATCCTTCTTTGATGTTAGCCCCTAACTGGAGGCAAAAGAGGGAAAAAGGAGGGGAGAGGGAGAAATAAGGGACAGGGACCGGAGAGGGGAGAGGAAGAGGGCTGGGGAAAGACAGGGGAAGGAGGCTTTCCTGAGGCCCGCTCCTGCCTCCTCCTTCCCCGCCTGAACTTCAGGCTTGCGCTTCCTGGTCACTGTGGGGCACTTACCTTTGTGAGCATGTCTTACTGCCTTCCTACATGGCAAACAAGCTTTCCTGTTTTCATACATCCCTTTGGCACCCCTAATGGCTGCCACTAGGCCACTGTCTTTTGTGCTGGCGGCTGCAATGGAGGCCCTGACAGGGAAGAACTTTTAATCTCTTCCCTAGTACTGAGCCATAAGCAGCAACGAGTGCTCCCAAGCATAACTCCCCTGGCTCTGCTCCTAAAATGCTCTCGCAAGTACACCGTTGCTTAGCAATATTTGCCTTCCCCCTGTACATTTGAAATTGGCAACATCTGTCCCTTTGGCAGTTTTGACTTGTGCAAAGCACCACGCTCATAGTTTAAAAACATACAGCTTTAAGAAATGGAAATGGGCAGTCCTCAACTCTTCCCATCTCCCTGCAAAACCCCCAAATTGTTTAATCTTTGCTTATACAGGTCGATATAAAAACGTACTGGATTTAAGGCAGCTGATAGTACATAAGGAAAATCTTTCAGGCACCAGTGGGAGTTCCTATTAAACCCCACCTAATAAGTGGTGTGTCTGCACAATTACACCTGAGGATGTGTCAACTAAAAACCCCATTTAGTTTACAATCTTCTATATAACTAATTCTATCACTAGGTATTGTGTGTAAATACATATCAGTAAGACAAAGTATAAAGGCAACTTATTCATGGAGCAGGTAAGGGAATTCTCATGCTCACCTTATAGCCCGACCTCATAAATGCATGCACGCATGCTCCCACACACACACAGATTAATGGCAAAGGAACTTATGACAATCTAGAGGGGGGGAAAATCATTTAAGTAATTGCAACACTATGAATTTTAAAACAAATTATCTTAGTTTTCTAAATTTTTAAAATTTATCCCTCAATATAGTCATCTTAATATTTTATTGAGGTTACTCATTAACACTAAAGCAGTTCATAATACTGCAATTTTATGCATAAGAAAAAAACCTAACATTAAAAAAAAACTTTTTATGGGTATATATGTTCTCTATATAATTACTTTTTATCTAGCACATCAATGGGAAATAAAAATCAGAGTCATAAAATCATAATAGTCAACTAAGTATTGAAAAATACTCAGTGTGTTCAAATTTTTGTTGTTGTGGCCAAATCAACCTTGACATATTACAAATACATGTTTTCAAAGACATTCTATAGGAACTGAGTTCCAGCTACAAAGGGAAGGAAGGCTGACCTATTGCTTTCATCAAGTCTCTACGCAGAGCTTATAGAAGCAGAAAAGATTGGGTGATACTTATGGTCACTAAATATACATCCAAAAGGTCCTTGACTCTGTGGATTTATCAATAGCCCTGATAGTTTACAGCATGCATGGATTTGGAATCCTGCTATGCCACAAACGTGAATTCAATACCCTAGGATCCACTTCTCACTGTAGCTCATCACTCTCTACTTGCCCAGAAGCACACAGTAATTCTTGTGAAGTTTAAGCTTCTCATTGCAGTTTATGGAAGAAACTTGAGCACACTCTGCAAACTGGGGGATTCTCAAAAATCTCAGATGTTCCTCCAAGTCATCCCCAGTGGTTCTGACCTTTCAGGGTAGTACTTATGAGCTAGCTAGGTTCTGAGTCTGACACAACAGCTTCCAGACATGACTCTACCAGGGACCAACTATTAAGCTCACTGCATGGAAAGAGCTTAAGCCCAGTGCCTGGTACACAGTACATTCTCCATAAAATATAGACAGCGCTTTTATTATTATACTATCCTACCATGACACATAAGTCTGTCTTTCTTCCCCCCTTTCTTCCATTCTAAGCTTTTCCACTTCTCCACATCATCACCTAAACACAACTTTTACTTAATGAATGTCTATGAAAACTTCCTCTGGAATGGGGAAGGGAATGCTGAAGGAATGAATGACAACAAATTTCATATCTTTTAATAACCGTATAGTACAAACCTTGCTCGCACCTCACCCTGACTTACCCAGCAACAAGAAAAATCTCTCCAGCTCTGAGGAAGCCACCACCTACTGAACACTGGTGGATGCAATATGTTTCTAATGAATTCTGAATTAATTAATGTAGAGAAAACATAGTATGTAGAGGCTGGAATCCTGGGCCCTGAGGACTAGGAGGGAGGGAGCCAGGGCAGGGGCTGTGGTGCTGTCCACCAGGCCAGTGCTGATCAACCTGGAGGGTTCTGCCCTGCAGGATACCCCCATATGAAGCCATATGTTGGACAAAGAGAAAGCAAAAAGGCTTCCCCTGAGAAAAGTTGCACAGCTAGGAGGGGAAAGCAAAGACTGGTCATGTCAACACTGCTCTTCTCCGTCAGCGTTCCTGAAGAGTCTACAGTAGTGATTTTCAATAGGTGTGCAGGAAGAATTTTAAAACATGCAATACCCGACTATTTAGTCAGGGGCACTGACCTCTTTTCCCTTAGATTGTCAAAGAAAAAAAACGACAACAGCAGCCAACACAATAGCTGTTGGGTGTGAATGAATCAAAATCATACCTATTCTTTTAGTTAGATCGGCAAAAAATATTTTTGGTGTGCTGCAGAATTTTAGTAATTAGTTTATGTGTAAAAGGTTGAAAATCAACAGGGCAATGATGGGCCACTGGAAAGCCAAACCCTGGGGGTGGGGGGGGTTACTTAATCAACTACTAGAGCAATATTGAGAATTTCTCCATTCTGAGGCTTCTGGTATAAGACCTGCTCTTAAGGATGAATGCCATGAGCTATTCCACAGTGACAATCAACAAATAATTAGGTCAGCAAGCAAGGAAATTAAAACACAGGTTGTAATACTCTTATCTAAATCAGCTATATCTTAGCATTACCATATAGTGATGCTCTACCCTCTTCTGATAGCCTGAAAAAAATCTATGGCCCCTGGTACTGTTTTCACCTCTGAAAATGTTCAGATAGAGTTCAACCCAAGTCTCCTTCAAATCCTGTATACCACATAACAACTTGCAGAACAATCTGCTGGCACAGTCAGAAATAAATTTCAAGAAGTATTATTACAAAAGCCTTCTAAAAGATATTCCTGACCCCAGAAAACTTTCCACAGCATGGTACTTGTAACAGTAGTAGCAGTAGCAGCTGTCACTAGTAAAAACATTATTAAGAACCACCAGTTGGACTGAGGTAGGGGGGAAAGAAAATAATGGAGAAATTTAGTTCTGAACTGAGGAAAGTTCGTCAGACATGGAGAGGTCCTTCATTAGTGAAGGCAAGGAAGAGCTTTAAGTCACCTCTACACCTCAAGTTTATCTTTCTTCTATGACACTGCTCCATCTCCAACCGAACTTGAAATGTTTTCCTCCATGACTCAAAATATAGTCTAAAGCAGTTTTATCCAAACTTCAGTCATTTTCACACTACCTTGACAGTGATGCCTTACTGTAATACTACCTGTACTAGTTTATTTATATCATCTTATGATCAACTCACATTTTCACTTAGCCTCATTCTAGGCCACAAAATATATGAAATCCTGGGTTTCATGTTTTAGTATATATTTTTCCTAACATATATTAAGTCACTTAAAATAAAGATTGGTGCCCTACACTCTTGGAAGTTCACATACTAATCAATACTCTTTGATCCAAAAGGTGAATTGGGTATTTGACTCCCCTACCTCGTAAAATCATCCTGCTTCACTAGTTTATAAAAGTGTCACCATCTTCTGTATCCGATTTAGGAAGCCTTCACAAATCATATGAAAATATGCCTACTCATGCCTGTCTTTCTGGATTTGTGACCGAGACCACAAAATTAATGCTCTATGACCTGCGGTTCTGAACCATTGCTGTTTTTTCCATTTTGTGTCATGATGCCCAAAGACAACTAAAAGCTCGAACTAGCCCCATGCAGTCCTCACAACTGATACAATTCTAGAATCCTGAAAATACAGCAGGTACTCAATACTTTATTAGTGTCATAAAATATTTATTCAAGTCCGTTGTTTTAAAAAGCATCATGTTTTAAATCTTTAGTGAAATTAAACCTGACACAGAAATTCATGATTTTACCAACAACTGAGAAACACCATCAAACCAATCCAGAACTTCAGGACACTTCTTAGTGTCCTGGTGATGTCTAAACACAGTGGTAAAGTCAATACAGACAACTTGAAGACAGGTAACATACAATTTTCCTAGTGTGTGAATGTGCTTTCACTATCATGCATGTCAAGGGAAGGAGGGGCATCCCACCATCTACTATATGCTAGGCAAATAGATCTCACTTCATTTTCACAACAGCCTGGTAGCTCAGGTAGAATTGTACCATTTAAAAGTGGAGGAAAATGAACCCAAGTATTCTGACTCCACAGCATTATCCACTAGGAACATTACCCCCCACTTATATTTCTTTAAGCCTTAACATTCAAATCTATTAAAACTACCTAAATTTCAGGTCCTAAGTCAAGGCAAAGAGTGAATCTACTACATTTACTCATACTTTTATTCTCTTTTATTGATTTTGTTGTTGTTGTTGAGTGGGGGGTGGGGGTGGGGGTGGGGGTGGGGGGATCATCTATGTGAGAGAGAAACATTGATGGGTTGCCTCCCATACACACCCTGACTGGGGATCGAACCAGCAACCTTTTGGTTCATAGGACAACACTCCTTCCCTCCAACAACATCCAAAGTATTTTTAGCGGTCCATGGATTACATATTCTATTATATACTTATTATTCATCCCTAGTTGTAACTAAGTGTTAACACATCAAAATTCTCAGCATGACAAATGCTAAAGGAAAAAAATGACATCCAGCAAGAAAAATAGTTTGGAAATTCTCCAAAACAGTCACATTCATACCCTACTAATTAAGCACACTTGTAGAGGAACCTGTACCTTA